>NW_027126744.1:0-34611 GCF_037325665.1 Littorina saxatilis | reverse complement strand
TGGTTGATCCCTTCCTAGATTTATCAAGAATTTCATTCACTGCTCGCCAGATTGTAGCTGTATCCCTTTTTTTCAGAAATCAGTTTATTAGTCTGCTCTCTTGTTCTTTCTAAACTTGACTACTGTAACTCTCTTCCTACTTTTTTCAGAAATCAGTTTATCAGTCTGCTCTCTTGTTCTTTCTAAACTTGACTACTGTAACTCTCTTCTCTCTGGCTGTCCACTCTACCTCCTGCACAAACTACAGAAAGTTCAAAATTCTGCAGCACGCCTGATCCTCAAAGCACGAAAAAAAGATCATGTCACACCACTTCGCCGCACACTCCACTGGTTACCCATCCAAGCCCGCATTGAATACAAACTGTCCACTCTCTGCTTTCACTTCTTCTCTGCCTCGTCTCCTGCTTATTTCTCTGAACTTCTCACTGTATACACTCCTGCTAGACAACTCCGCTCCTCTTCTGATAGCCGCACCCTAGTCATCCCACACACAAAATCAAAAGCATATGGACAACGCACTTTTGCATTTTGCGCATCTACTCAATGGAACTCTCTCCCCTCTCACATTCGCCACTCTCAGTCAGTACAGTCATTCAAGCGAGCACTCAAAACTCACCTCTTCCAGAAACACAACTCCTAAAGTCGCAACATTTTGCCATCCTGTTCTGTAACGGTTCCATCTCTATTCAGCTTGTTATTTTTGTCTTTTGTTTTAAATTATTATAAATATAATTTGTCACTGCAGTAGTCCTTTAACTTTAACCCTTAGCTGTAAGCTAGATATGCACAAGTCATGTCGGTGCCACATAATGCTGACACACATGTTCCTGTGCACAGTTTATGGATAACGTGTAGTTGGGAAGTTAAGAGTAGAAATAATTAGTATTTAGTGTAGGAGGAGGGTTGGGGGTGGGTAGGGAGGGGGTGGGTATGGTTTACTTTGAGCAGGTCGGTTTCAGTTTTAATAAACAATTCTAGAGAATTGTGTATCTTATATTTGAGTCTTTCGTTTTTTAGACATTGATGCATTTAATAGTTTTAACGAGTTGCCTTTTGTTTTATCATTCTGGTGTTTATCTAGATGTGCTGTGTATCTTATAAGAAGTTCTTAAAAGTTCGAAGTTATTTTAGCATATAGGTTTTTTATGGTCTTAACAGTTAAATATGTATTACGTTATCATTAAGATTCATGCTTTGTTAGCACTAAGCAGTTGTTTTAATCAGTCTGGTTTTCTCTTGTTTTCATCTTATGAACATTCTAAATGTTAGACTAACTTATTGTCTTGTACAGAATAACAACTGTGTGAATGGTGCTATACTGAATGAAAGAGTGTGACATGAAGTTCTTGTACATCATTGCAAAGAGTGTGAATGACGTTTTAGTTTAGATGTCAAGCGCTTAGAGCAAGCCTTTTTAACGAAAGTTTTTGATTTAGCGCTATATAAATGTTCTTCTTCTTATTATTATTATTACAATATTCTGCCTTTGCTTGTCTCACTGTGTCTAAACCTTTATTTTTTTGCAGTTTATACTCTGTTTTCATGTTGCGCTCTTTAAAATAATCACGCATCGCCATAGCCTCGATAATGTCTGAGGTTAACCAAGGGGGGAGCTGGGGATGTTTCACTCTATGCTGACGTAGTGGTGCGTGTTTATCAATTATTGAACACAAAATATGGTGAAAAATATTGCAAGCGCCCTCTGCGTCACTGCAATTGAATACACTATAAAATGGGGCTTGGTTAAGGTCAAAGAAAAAGGCAGATTCATCAAAATACTTGAAACTTCTGTATTCGATTGTTGTGTGGCCTTTATGACGTGATTTTGGCAATCTAAGAGAAATCGAGCAAAAAACAGAATGATGGTCACTAAAACTGGAATGCACTACTTGCGCATTTGCAACGATATTCTTACTATCAGTGTAAATATGATCAATCAGGGTTGATGAAGTATTTGTTTCTCTTGTAGGGGTTTTAACCAGCTGATGAAGACCAAACAGATCAGTGGTTGAGCACCACGTTGTTTGAGGCCTGAGTAGGTTAATGTTAAAATCGCCAAGCAATACAACATTCTCGTCACGAGCCTTCACTCTGTCCATCATAGAAACAAAATCATCAATCCACCTTGACGTTTCAGCAGGGTTACGATACACATAGCCAATAAGCAAGGGAGAGGATTTGTCATGTTTTAGTTCCAACCACATACATTCAACATTTTCATCTTCAAGATCAGTTCTACGTTTGACAATCCCAGCAATGGACTGATGAACATAAAGAGCGATGCCTGTTTGGCCTACTCGTGCATTGTCCCGTCGTAAAACCGAATAATTCGGAATGTTAACAAGGCTGTCTGAGATACGCGAATCTAGACGCGTTTCACTTACACCGAAGAGCTGTACCAGCTCTGGTTGCTGGTTTAGCAATACACAGACACCGTGTACTTTGTTGACTAAATGATAAATATTTACATGCCCTATACGGAGAACAGTGTTTGGTGTTGTTGACATTAGGACGAAGTGCAATATTGTAACAAACAGCAGTAGATAATAAAGCAAGGAAAATCCGGAAATATGAGTATCCGGAGCAGTCAAGACAACAGTTCTAGTATATCATAAGCGCACAAGGATTTCTCCAAGTAAATGTCAAGATTCCCACAACACGAATTATAGTTGCTATTTAGAACAGGATGATACAGGATGAGATAGCAGCACACAAAGGTATGCAATCAAAAATAAAGAAACAAATTGTTGCTTAAAATACACAGTTGAAGATCTATCCTTAAAGACACAGTCCACCTTTTCTCTTCTCACGGGTTTTGCTACGAAGCAGAAACAAAAGGGGTTTTAAACGTAGGTTCACAACTCCAGTTACCATAGAACACGAACCTGTGCACAATATCACGATAGTGATACGTTTAGACACACAGAATCGTCACGGTAACTCACTTGCCCTTTTGAGTTCAGGAACTCGAACGGGCGCACAAAATATTAAGGTAGTGAACGGTTTAGACACTCGCCCTCCTGGGTCGAGGACACGAACGGGCGCACAAATAACAAATTAGTGCACGATCTACACACTTGCCCTCCTGAGCTGAGGGAATCTTACCCTTTGCAGGAGAATGCACAGATAACTATTATTGTTCACGAGAAATCTCCATGAGTCAAGTGGCCATGAGCATTGAGTTCAATGCTAGTTAAGTTGTTACATAGTTTCTACATAATTATGTTCCGCCTAGGAAGTGGACGTACGTAGGGCAAAACGTAGGACTCCTGTTTCCTGCTTGAGTCTCTCTCTCTCTCTGTCTCTCACGCAAACGAACGCACCCCCCCCTCCCCCCCACACACACACACACACGTAGGCCTACGTATGCACGCGTAAGAGTAATTTTCATACCTGCACATATGCGCACATACACACATACACACCCACACCCACACACACACACGCACGCACACACACACACACACACACACCCATACATACATACATACATACATACATACATACATGTATACATACATACATACATACATACATCTCTCCCAGCAAGCATATGGACTCATGATTGTTTAGTACGTTACACAAGTGTAGCTGCAGTCATTACATGTACGCTACCCGGGTGGGGGTAGTGTTGCCGAGAAAACGGTGTTGCACCGTTATACACCCAATGAGGCGACACAGGACTCCCCTGGGGGGGCAAGTGGTGTGGCTGAGGCCAGGGCTGGTGGTGAAGGCGCTGAGATGCGTGCCACCAGTAGGGGGGTGGCGAGAGAGGCAGACCCGAGGGGCCCGGGTGTGAAGAGGTTGAATCACTCCGCCTCGGTTCACTGATGGCTGGTGACATTGACACGTGGCTGTCACGGTCGCCAACAGCCTGCCATGGCTGTCTCACTGTTTCAGAGAAGCGAACAGATGGAACGTTGTGTAGACGGTGTCTTGGTGGCTGTCCCCAGGGTCGTTGCTGTTCCGACATCTCGTAGTGAGGGGGATGCTGTGCAGGGGACTTGTCCAGGCTAATGACCGGATCCTCCAGCAGTGGTTTGCGGTGGCCACTGTGGGTGACGTCACGCGGCTGACCAGCGTACTTGATGTTGCACGCCAGTCTGCCGGTGCCCTGACGACTGGAATGCAGGTCGTCCCTGTACAGGGCCTTGCGTGGAGCGCCGTTGTTGGTGACGAAGGTCGAGGTGTGGTCGACCAGCGCCACCTTCGCCTTGCTGCAGGCCCTGGACAGTGCGTCGTTGGAAGCCGCCACAGATTTCTTGAGGAGATGTTCTCCCCAGGGTGGGATAATTGAGGAGAACTGTCGAAGGGCATTGGGAAACACCCTTTTCAATAGCTTGACAAGGGCGCTCCATGTCAATTCTGTAATGGTGTTGTCCCGACATGTGATAACGCCAATGTGTACCGTGACGTGTAACACACTCGGGCACTGAGGAATGTTTTGCAGCCAGTGTGCTAGGTCGTCCAGGGTTAGGCCAGAGACACTGAGATTTTCAGCCCGTTTCCCCGGAAACGTGAGCTCTGGCCTAACAGGTCGAAGTACTGAGTCCCCCAGTAGCACATGGGTTGTCTCTGCGGCCACCCTACACTCTGCTAGTCGCTGTCGCGGTGTTTTCTCGGGGTGCTGGCGCAGCTGGTTGTTCGTAGCGGGACTGTTGACTGTGGGTTTGTTTGCTTCTAATGTGCGCTCTTCGCCGTCTTTTGTGTGTGCATGTCGACAGATTATCTTCGTCGGAATCCGACAGCACAGAAAATGTGTTAGTAACTGTGACGCTGCAGATATCAACGGCTTTGGCAGTTGTACAATCTGTTGTGCTGGTTGGAGGCTGGCTGTCGGTTTCCGTTTGCACGGAAGATGTCTCTGGCTTCTGGTGTGGACTTCTTTGTCCCTGCAGTTGCTTTTTGCAGTCACTGTGTTTTGTCAGAGGAGGGCAGACGTGGACCCGGTCCGCCTGCTTTACCGCATCAGCCTCCAGGGCGACGAACCGGTTTGATGTGGTAACATTGTAGGCTGGACTACTCTCCTCTTGCTGGCAGGCTTGGATTGAGTCAGTCTGAGTACTAGCTTGAATGTTTGCCTTTGAGGTTAAGGATTTCTTTAGGTCACCAACTTGAGACCTAAGGTCACTGTTGACCTTGTTTAGAGTGTTGACTCATCGAGAGAGAGAGAGAGAGAGAGAGAGAGAGAGAGAGAGAGAGAGAGAGAGAGAGAGAGTGTCACGTTTCACTATATCACATAAGGTGATTATGAAACGGTTAGTTACTTCTAACTAACTAACAACACCACGATCCACTCTCGCAGTCATACAATTAAATAGAATCAACAAAAGTATAAGTTTCAGACGCCTGTTTATGTAATAACTCGCCACCTCCCTCGAGACTTCACTCAAAATATGTTCTTTTACGTTCAAAACGTAAAACCAATGGCCACTGACAAAATGCCAGTTAGAATATAGAAAATTATAGTAACACGCTGATCCCGTGTGAAGCTAGGAAAATATAGCTGATCTGCCTAAAAGTGCTAACTTATGCAGGTGTCACACACCCCACGTTGTCACCGCTCGAATGTAATCATAAATAGAAAAGATGACAACGGTGGTAAACAGAGTGCAAAGACATGGTGCACTTAGCTTTTCTTCTGCCACTGAGTGGACGGCCTGTAATTAGTCTTTAGTCTCCACAACTGCTCCGTCGAATGAAGTGCTGGTTAGCGTGGTGACGAAGCAGGGAACTGTGGAGACATCAGGCGCCACACCCAGTCGCTGGTTAGCTGGTTAGCCGGTTAGCTGGTTACATCACTCCGCGGACGATCTTGATGTAGCGTCCCGCAGATACAGCGTCCCGCAGGTAACAGCGTCCCGCAGACAGGCAGCAACGGAAGATAGAAAGACTGCAACAAAAAGCCTCGGTGCACTAAACATGTCTAGCTACCCAACAACCTCCACCTTTAAACATGTCATCTTTACATATCTCATCGAGCACGTGGGCCTGCACAAACGAACTTTTACAACAACAAATCAGCCATTTCCTTCCCTCTCTCCATATCTGCAAAAACCATATACAGATTAATATTTTAGCGTCACAAAGAGCAAATTATGCGCTAACCTGGAAAGAACAACAGAGAGTATTTCATTCCACAAACACAGATTCGTCAACAGCGTTAAATAATGATTTATTACCTCAAAAAGCCTATGAATGTAGCACTCTCATGGAAGCAAAACCCGCTTCCTCCTTTGAATGGCCTCTGTTCGTCAACAGCGACACCCCATTCACCCTCTTGCCAAATACTTTATGCGGTGAAGAACCATCCCCGCACGGCGAAGAGAAATTGACGACCCGTCCGTCAGACCGCATGTAAAAAGAGAGAAGGTGGTCTCAACTGAAGTTTGCTGGAGCCCCTCCTGTACATGCAGAGCGGCGCGTTGAAATCAAAGCGATGAAATCCATCAAAGCTCGCAGGAAATATAAGACACGACCGTCCTCCCCAGCGCTGAGTGTTCGAGTGTCTAGATACTTGTCCTCACACAGACAACCTTGACGAAAACACGTGTGTTACAGTACTACCTGGTTGGCCAGTACTATCTGGTCAAATGGGTCAAAATAGCCATTTCTGCACTTTCGCTGCTCGTGGAAGACACTTCAAATACTCCTATGATACGAGTGATAGATATCAAGCCTACTGACAAACTGCCACATTTTCGCGTTTCGTTACATTTTCATTTTTATATAATTTTCTCAAGCAATGGGAACTCCCGGGGATTCCCCTTTTACGCGTGCGTCATGAAGTTCGGCTGCAAAATGCACGTGTCGCTATTTTTCATCTGTGCCCTGCTTGTAGCGTTTTGTGGCGAAAGAGGACTTGCGGCAGACAAAGAGGACGAGAAGAATGTAAGCCGGTATACACATATATGCAATTGTGGCAAACTATCATTCATTGTAGTGATCTTGTTCCGTTTTTCCTTTTTGTCCCCCCCCCCCCCCTCCACCAGCCCCCAACCCCAACACAGACACACACACACACACACACACACACACACACACACACATACACACACACACAGAGTACAGAGAGACAGAGAGACAGAGAGAGAGACTGAGAGAGAGAGAGACTGAGAGAGAGAGACTGAGAGAGAGAGAGACTGAGAGAGAGAGAGAGACAGAGAGAGAGAGAGAGACACACACACAGACAGAGAGAGAGACACAGACAGAGAGAGACACAGACAGAGAGAGACAGAGAGAGAGAGAAACTTGAAAGCGTAATAATAACTGGCGAGCCCGGAGTAACGACGGTACTGGCTGTGGCCGCTCTGACTCATAACCTTGACCGACTTATAGCATCCTGCTGAATACTAAAGACCGTGTTACATAGTCGTTTTTTCGTTAGTTTCGTTCTGTTAATTCTGTCCGGTTGATTTTTCTTCTACTGGCCATTGTCGTATTACAGACACAAGTGACAAGCATCTGCCAGGTATCAGATGTTCTTGCAGTAAATGTTTACTTAATTTGTGTTAGATGTACTTGACATCAAACTGCATTACAGTTGTATTACATAGTTTACATAATTTATCACCGGTTTCCTATCCGCTTGACTTAGATTTTTCACCATTTTCCGACCATTCTTGTATCAGTGTGGATTTTTTGTTTCTGTTAAAAACACTGATTTTAAACAGACAGTTTAAAAGTGAGAGACTTTTAGTGCTTTTGTCATGAATGTCTGAGCTTTGAAGCAGCAGGAAATTGCGGCATTTTCTTCAAATAAACATGATGTCTGCAGTTGACACGCGCGCTCACATAAAAGACTGAGAGAAAGAGAGAGAGAGAGAGAGAGAGAGAGAGAGAGAGAGAGAGAGAGAGAGAGAGAGAGAGAGAGAGGGAGGAAAAGAGAGAGATATATAAAGAGAGAGAGAGAGATAAAGAGAGAGAGAAAGAGGGAGGAAGAGAGAGAGAGAGAGCGAGCAAAAGACAGAGCGAGCGAGAGACAGAGAGAGAGAAAGAGAGAGAGATAAAGAGAGAGGAAGAGAGAGAGAGAGAGAGAGAGAGAGAAAGAAAGACAGACAGAGAGAGAGAGAGAGAGAGAGAGAGAGAGAGAGAGATGGAGGGGGGTGGAGAGAGAGTGAGTCAACCCGAAAAGAAAAGCCGGATAGCGATATTAAACTGTGTCAGTGTGGGTGAAAGACTACACGCTACCAGCCAGTACAGGGGCAGTGCGTGTGTGTGTTTTCGCCGTGAGAGCTTCGCTCATAACTTTTTTTTAAATTTATTTTTTATTTTTTATAGCATCATTGCTGGAGCATCTCGCGACGGCTACAATGTTAGACCTGTGTACGGGACGCTTTAAAACTGCTCGCAAAGGAAAAAGAAGTTTTGTCCAGGGAGAAGTCCTTACTTGTTCACTGCTATCCAGATAGTACTGGTTTGCCAGGTAGTACTGTAACACACATACCCCAGTTCAGTTATCGACAATTCTGCCTCGACAGCAGAAATCACCCCCGTGAAATCCGTGCAACACAAAATATCCGTGTTCGTTCTGCGCTGTCAGCAAAACCCACAACCGTTGACAGAAAGCACAGGCGCTTTCTATCGCAATTGACCAAGAGAAGGCACCCCACCGAGTGACACTTTCTTGATCCATGTCACCTAATCGTGACAGAGAGAGAGAGAGAGAGAGAGAGAGAGAGAGAGAGAGAGAGAGAGAGAGAGAGAGAGAGAGAGAGAAGGGGGAAATAACGTGCAATAGATCACATCTTACTCTCGGTGAGATTTGGTGGTTAATTACTTTATTTCAATTAGCCCTAGCTTGTTTGATTTGGAATTGAAAGTCAGACACTGCGCAAAATCAAATTTATGATTATCCTAAAACATTTCTATTCTGTAAACCTGACCGTACCAGCCAATTTACGCCTCAAAACAATTCACATATCGTTTAACATATAATATACTAGAGGAATCGCGAGACAGAGACAGACAGCGTGGCGGTTCACCACAATCACCTTTGAAGGCGAAGTCCTGTCAAACGGGATTGAGAATTTTAGAGCTTATTTCTTAGCCCTATATTATCTGCTGTGGCTTCTCAAATGCCAGAACATACAGACAGACAAAAGCCGCTAGACCACATCACAAACAGAACTCTACAATACACAGGTTTTTGCCCACACACACACACACAAACACACACACACACAGAGAAGCCGTATAGTATATATGCATATCTGTATCTATAAATATATAGAGATAGGTGAGAGTGTATTTTTCGCGTGGCTATAAATTGATTCGACCTTTTCACTTTGACAGTAAGAACAACTTACGGGTGCAAGGGAAGCGTTGTGGACAGCGCAGTGGACAGCGCAGTGACATTCTAAAAATAGTAATAGTAACTTACAAACGGGAAAACCACACGAAGGAAGGGAGATAAACGCCAAACACTGGAGAAGATAAGGAAGAGTTACTTATAATGGTGAAATGAACACAAAAACCAAAATCAGTTCAGCGCTGCGCGCTGAGAGCACGTGTTGAAATATCTCATCGATGATATTGTGTCCGGGGTGTAGCTGAATACGGTGTCCAAATTTGAAAAAGATCCAGCGAGAACTTTGGCGTTGTGATGTGGTGTAGCGGCTTTGGTGTGTCGGTATGGGGGCCCGGGTAGCTGAGGTGGAACCAAAATCGGTTCAGCGCTGCGCGCTGAGAGCACGTGTTGAAATATCTCATCGATGAGGTTGTGTCCGGGGTCTCTCTGAATAAGCCCACCAAATTTGAAGCAGATCCATCGAGAACTTTGACCGTGCATGGTGAATACACAGATACACAGATACACAGACACACACACAGACACACAGACACACAGACACAAGGCGTATATATATATAGATGTATATCTATATCTATAAATATATAGAGATAGATGAGAGTGTATTTTTTGCGTGGCTATAAATTGATTCGACCTTTTCACTTTGACAGTAAGAACAACTTACGGGTGCAAGGGAAGCGTTCTGGACAGCGCAGTGACATTCTAAAAATAGTAACTCAGAAACGGGAATTTGGGGTGAACGGCGCGAGACAGAGACAGACAGCGTGGCGGTTCACCACAATCACCTTTGAAGGCGAAGTCCTGTCAAACGGGATTGAGAATTTTAGAGCTTATTTCTTAGCCCTATATTATCTGCTGTGGCTTCTCACATGCCAGAACATACAGACAGACAAAAGCCGCTAGACCACATCACAAACAGAACTCTACAATACACAGGTTTTTGCCCACACACACACACAAACACACACACACACAGAGAAGCCGTATATATATATGCATATCTGTATCTATAAATATATAGAGATAGGTGAGAGTGTATTTTTCGCGTGGCTATAAATTGATTCGACCTTTTCACTTTGACAGTAAGAACAACTTACGGGTGCAAGGGAAGCGTTGTGGACAGCGCAGTGGACAGCGCAGTGACATTCTAAAAATAGTAGTAACTTACAAACGGGAAAGCCACACGAAGGAAGGGAGATAAACGCCAAACACTGGAGAAGATAAGGAAGAGTTACTTATAATGGTGAAATGAACACAAAAACCAAAATCAGTTCAGCGCTGCGCGCTGAGAGCACGTGTTGAAATATCTCATCGATGATATTGTGTCCGGGGTGTAGCTGAATACGGTGTCCAAATTTGAAAAAGATCCACCGAGAACTTTGGCGTTGTGATGTGGTGTAGCGGCTATGGTGTGTCGGTATGGGGGCCCGGGTAGCTGAGGTGGAACCAAAATAGCTGAGGTGGAACCAAAATCGGTTCAGCGCTGCGCGCTGAGAGCACGTGTTGAAATATGTCATCGATGAGGTTGTGTCCGGGGTCTCTCTGAATAAGCCCACCAAATTTGAAGCAGATCCATCGAGAACTTTGGCCGTGCATGGCAAATACACAAATACACAGATACACAGACACACACACAGACACACACACAGACACAAGTCGTAGATATATATAGATATGCATTCCACTACTATTTTCAGCTCGGCCCAAACCAACGCTACGCCGAAGAAGTGACAGGCGTCGACAACCCGACATACCAGACAGGCTTCAAGCCAGCCTTGAGGCAGCCAGCCTTTAGCCAAGGGGTCCGCGACCAGTCTTCCCACCAACAACCCTTGTCCAAACCGGGCTCAGAGGTCTCGAAGGCTCTCCCCTGCTACAAGGCCAGCTCTACCTGTAAGCGTGTCTTCGTCGTCGCTATGGTCATCGTTGTGCTGCTCTTGATCGGGGCGATTGCCGCTGTCGTCAGCTTCACTGTCCCCAGACCTGGTTTGTGGCTGTCTCCCTCTCTCTCTCCCCCCCCCCCCCCCCCCGACAGTCTCTGTTGTTACAACCTCGGTTAATGGAGGAGCATAGGATTCCCTCTGTTTGTTTGTTTGTCAGTGTGTCCTTCTGTCTGCACTTAGATCTCTAGTTTTTATCGGCCGATGGAGCTGAGATTTGGTGTGTACTATGGAAATGGGAGACACACTGTCGTAGCAAAGAATTAGATTCCTACCTTAAACAAAAGAGGATCTTTTTTTAACATATACCATGACAGACAGCCACACACTTCTAATTCAGAACATAAACATATATGACAATATTTGTATAATTGTTTGTCTACTGAAAACACCGCTGGGTCGAAGATCAGTGATTGTAACGTTTTGTTTTGTCACCAGTTGACAGCCTTGGTGAAATAATTGTGTCCTTTTTTTGACGAATCAGTTAGATAACGTATTCCAGAGTACATCTTGTAACATTCGAGAAAAATACTGTTCGTTGGCAACTAGTGTTATATATTAGTGACCTTGCAAGTGATATAATGATTTTACAATTTTTCAGATTCCGAGCCGCTTAGAAACGTCGGTAAGTCTTTGTGTGCGACCCGATGAGGACCATAATGTATCAGTGTGTGTGTGTGTGTGTATGTGTGTGTATGTGTGTGTGTGTGTGTGTGTGTGTATGTGTGTGTGTGTGTGTGTGTGTGTGTGTATGTGTGTGTGTATGTGTGTGTGTGTCACTGTGTGTGTGTGTGTGTGCATGTGTGTGTGTGTGTCACTGTGTGTGTGTGTGTGTGTGTGTGTGTGTGTGTGTGTGTGTGTGTGTGTGAGGACTGCAAACGGGGATGTGCTAATCAATTGACCCGTGTGTTTTTCTGCTGCTTTTTTTAAGGAATGTCTTCTCCATTTATCACACGAAAATATGTGATTGCCATAATTGAATTGTTTACCATTTCAATTGCAATCAACAGTGTTCAGATTCTTCTGCGAAGTAACAATGGCATTTTTGTTTATTTTTTGGGTAACTTTCAAAGCAGTATCAGAATACGCATATTTAGAAAAAAATAACTCAAATATTGTTGGGCAGTTATTATTCTCAAATGCGTATTCTATTTTCGATAGATAGATAGATAGATAGATAGATAGATAGATAGATAGATAGATAGATAGATAGATAGATAGATAGATAGATAGATAGATAGATAGATTGATTGATTTATTTGAGTGCAGTAAGGATCCACACGGCTTACAACAAGATTGTGTCAACTGTATTTGTCGGATTAGATGTAAAAGTGCTAATTGAATTTGCAGTGACGCCTTCCTCTGCGTCACCGACAACAATAGCCCCGCCAACAATAGCAGATACAACCACATCCAGCATCACCACATCGGGTAACACAACAGGTGCAACAACAACTGCCGGTACAAAAACAGGTACAACAGCCGGTACAACAACAAGTGCAGCAACAACAGCCAGTACAACAACCGGTGCACCAATAACAGCCGGTACAACAACAGGTGCAACAACAACAGCCGGTACAACAACGAGTGCAGCAACAACAGCCAGTACAACAACCGGTGCACCAATAACAGCCGGTACAACAACAGGTGCAACAACAACAGCCGGTACAACAACCGGTGTAACAACAACAGCCGGTACAACAACAGGTGCAACAACAACAGCCGGTACAACAACCGGTGTAACAACAACAGCCAGTACAACAACCGGTGCACCAATAACAGCCGGTACAACAACAAGTGCAGCAACAACAGCCGGTACAACAACAGGTGCAACAACAACAGCCAGTACAACAACCGGTGCAACAACAACAGCCAGTACAACAACCGGTGCACCAATAACAGCCGGTACAACAACAAGTGCAGCAACAACAGCCGGTACAACAACAGGTGCAACAACAACAGCCGGTACAACAACTGGTGTAACAACAACAGCCGGTATAACAACAGGTGCAACAACAACAGCCGGTACAACAACAGGTGCAACAACAACAGCCGGTACAACAACAAGTGCAGCAACAACAGCCGGTACAACAACAGGTGCAACAACAACAGCCAGTACAACAACAGGTGCAACAACAACAGCCGGTACAACAACGAGTGCAGCAACAACAGCCAGTACAACAACCGGTGCACCAATAACAGCCGGTACAACAACAAGTGCAGCAACAACAGCCAGTACAACAACCGGTGCACCAATAACAGCCGGTACAACAACAAGTGCAGCAACAACAGCCAGTACAACAACCGGTGCACCAATAACAGCCGGTACAACAACCGGTGCACCAATAACAGCCAGTACAACAACCGGTGCACCAATAACAGCCGGTACAACAACCGGTGCACCAATAACAGCCGGTACAACAACAAGTGCAGCAACAACAGCCAGTACAACAACCGGTGCACCAATAACAGCCGGTACAACAACCGGTGCACCAATAACAGCCAGTACAACAACCGGTGCAGCAACAACAGCCAGTACAACAACCGGTGCACCAATAACAGCCGGTACAACAACAGGTGCAACAACAACAGCCAGTACAACAACCGGTGCAACAACAACAGCCGGTACAACAACAGGTGCACCAATAACAGCCGGTACAACAACCGGTGCACCAATAACAGCCAGTACAACAACCGGTGCACCAATAACAGCCGGTACAACAACCGGTGCACCAATAACAGCCGGTACAACAACCGGTGCACCAATAACAGCCGGTACAACAACAAGTGCAGCAACAACAGCCAGTACAACAACCGGTGCACCAACAACAGCCGGTACAACAACCGGTGCACCAATAACAGCCAGTACAACAACCGGTGCAGCAACAACAGCCGGTACAACAACAGGTGCAACAACAACAGCCGGTACAACAACAAGTGCACCAATAACAGCCAGTACAACAACCGGTGCACCAATAACAGCCGGTACAACAACCGGTGCACCAATAACAGCCGGTACAACAACAAGTGCAGCAACAACAGCCAGTACAACAACCGGTGCAGCAACAACAGCCAGTACAACAACCGGTGCACCAATAACAGCCAGTACAACAACCGGTGCAGCAACAACAGCCGGTACAACAACAGGTGCAACAACAACAGCCGGTACAACAACAAGTGCAGCAACAACAGCCGGTACAACAACCGGTGCACCAATAACAGCCGGTACAACAACAAGTGCAGCAACAACAGCCAGTACAACAACCGGTGCACCAATAACAGCCGGTACAACAACAGGTGCAACAACAACAGCCAGTACAACAACCGGTGCAACAACAACAGCCGGTACAACAACAGGTGCACCAATAACAGCCGGTACAACAACCGGTGCACCAATAACAGCCGGTACAACAACCGGTGCACCAATAACAGCCGGTACAACAACCGGTGCACCAATAACAGCCGGTACAACAACCGGTGCACCAATAACAGCCGGTACAACAACAAGTGCAGCAACAACAGCCAGTACAACAACCGGTGCACCAATAACAGCCGGTACAACAACCGGTGCACCAATAACAGCCAGTACAACAACCGGTGCAGCAACAACAGCCAGTACAACAACCGGTGCACCAATAACAGCCGGTACAACAACAGGTGCAACAACAACAGCCAGTACAACAACCGGTGCAACAACAACAGCCGGTACAACAACAGGTGCACCAATAACAGCCGGTACAACAACCGGTGCACCAATAACAGCCGGTACAACAACCGGTGCACCAATAACAGCCGGTACAACAACGAGTGCAGCAACAACAGCCAGTACAACAACCGGTGCACCAATAACAGCCGGTACAACAACCGGTGCACCAATAACAGCCAGTACAACAACCGGTGCAGCAACAACAGCCGGTACAACAACAAGTGCAGCAACAACAGCCGGTACAACAACAGGTGCAGCAACAACAGCCAGTACAACAACCGGTGCACCAATAACAGCCGGTACAACAACAAGTGCAGCAACAACAGCCAGTACAACAACCGGTGCACCAATAACAGCCGGTACAACAACAGGTGCAACAACAACAGCCAGTACAACAACCGGTGCAACAACAACAGCCGGTACAACAACAGGTGCACCAATAACAGCCGGTACAACAACCGGTGCACCAATAACAGCCGGTACAACAACCGGTGCACCAATAACAGCCGGTACAACAACCGGTGCACCAATAACAGCCGGTACAACAACCGGTGCACCAATAACAGCCGGTACAACAACCGGTGCACCAATAACAGCCGGTACAACAACGAGTGCAACAACAACAGCCAGTACAACAACCGGTGCACCAATAACAGCCGGTACAACAACCGGTGCACCAATAACAGCCAGTACAACAACCGGTGCAGCAACAACAGCCGGTACAACAACAGGTGCAACAACAACAGCCGGTACAACAACAAGTGCAGCAACAACAGCCAGTACAACAACCGGTGCACCAATAACAGCCGGTACAACAACAAGTGCAGCAACAACAGCCAGTACAACAACCGGTGCACCAATAACAGCCGGTACAACAACAGGTGCAACAACAACAGCCAGTACAACAACCGGTGTAACAACAACAGCCGGTACAACAACAGGTGCACCAATAACAGCCGGTACAACAACCGGTGCACCAATAACAGCCGGTACAACAACCGGTGCACCAATAACAGCCAGTACAACAACCGGTGCACCAATAACAGCCGGTACAACAACCGGTGCACCAATAACAGCCGGTACAACAACAAGTGCAGCAACAACAGCCAGTACAACAACCGGTGCACCAATAACAGCCGGTACAACAACCGGTGCACCAATAACAGCCAGTACAACAACCGGTGCAGCAACAACAGCCGGTACAACAACAGGTGCAACAACAACAGCCGGTACAACAACAACAGCTGGAACAACAATATTGACCACAACTACATCACCCCTTGTCAGTACAACCACTAATACAACCACTACATCACCCTTTGTCTGTACAACTGCTAATACAACCGCTACATCACGCCTTGTCAGTACAACCACTAATACAACCGCTACATCACCCCTTGTCAGTACAACCACTAATACAACTGCTACATCACCCCTTGTCAGTACAACCACTAATACAACTGCTACATCACCCCTGCCACACGGAGACTTAAAGTCACTAACACACACACACCATCAACCATTAAATATGTACAGTTATTCAGGGTGGGATGGGGGGTGGGCAGTGTAGAATGCATGGATTATTTGGAAAAAAGGAATGTCTTGAGTGCAGATTTGAATGATTCGAGGGACTGTTGTTGACGGAGGGGGAGGGGTAGTGTGTTCCATTGGCTAGGTGCTTGGAAAGAAAATGAGCGTTGACCTGCTGTTTTGAGTTTGGTGTGGGGGATGTTGAGCTTAAGGGAGTCGGCAGATGATCTGAGTGCTCGTGAAGGGACATAGAGAGAGAGAGAGAGAGAGAGAGAGAGAGAGAGAGAGAGAGAGAGAGAGAGAGAGAGAGAGAGAGAGAGAGAGAGAGAGAGTCAGAGAGATAGGCAGGGGCGAGACCATGGAGGCATTTGTAGGTGAGAGTGTTGATTTTGTATGTGATACGGGCAGGAACGGGCAACCAGTGGAGCTGATTTAGGAGGGGGGTGATATGGTCTCTCTTTTTCTTTCGTAAGACAAGACGGGCAGAGCTATTTTGAATGCGTTGGAGACGAGAGATAGAAGAAGAGGGAAGACCCGCCAAGAGAGAGTTACAATAGTCAAGACGTGAGAGAATGGTGGAAGTGACCAGTTTGGCGGTAGCATCTGTGGTGAGATACTTGCGGATAGTGGCGATGCGGCGGAGTTGGAAGTAGCAGGTGCGAGAGACAGAAGAGATGTGTTGTTTCATGGAAAGGGTGTTGTCTAGAGTGACTCCGAGATTTTTGACAGCAGAAGACAGAGGGACAGAAGAGTCAAAGAGTTGAAGAGAGTCGGAGGTGGCTTTGGAGAGTTTGGATGTAGTGCCTATTAGAATGGCTTCAGTTTTGTTGCTATTGAGCTGAAGTTTGTTTTCTGTCATCCAATTCTGCACGTCAGTGATATTGTCAGAGATGGAGGAAAGAAGAGATTCAGACTGTTCAGGGGAAGAGCTGTTGTGAAGTTGAGAGTCGTCGGCAAAAGAGTGGTGGAGAACGTTGTGTCGGTCAAGGATGTGGTCAAGAGGTTGAGTGTAGAGAGTAAATAGTACAGGCCCAAGGACTGAGCCCTGAGGGACTCCGCACTCAAGCCTGATGGGGTCAGAGTTCAGTTTGTCAATCGAAACAGTCTGGTAGCGGTCGGTGAGATAAGAAGAGAACCAAGAAAGAGCTGTGCTATGGATACCAAAGGTGTGCTAAAGGCGTTGGAGGAGGATGTTGTGGTCGACTGTGTCAAAGGCCGCTGATAGATCATGTAGGGCGACGGCAGAGATTTCAGCTTGGTCAGTGGCAAGGAGGAGATCATTAGTGATTTTGAGAAGGGCAGTTTCGGTGGAGTGGTGAGGACGATAGGCAGATTGAAGCGGAGAGAGAAGATTGTTGCAAAGAAGGTGAGAGTTGAGTTGTTTCAGGACGACTCTTTCAAGGAGTTTGGAGATGAAGGAAAGGTTTGAGACAGGGCGGTAGTTGCTGAGAGTGTTTGGGTCAAGCGATGGTTTCTTCAGTAGAGGTTTGACAATAGCAGTCTTAAAGGAGTTGGGGACAGTGCCTGTTTGCAGAGAAGTGTTGATGATTTTGAAAATAGAAGGGAGGAGTTCAGGAAGACAGTCAGAGTAGAGTTGTGTGGGAAGAGGGGCAAGGTCACAGGTTTTCAAGGTCATTTCTTTGAGGACTTTCTCCAGGACAGTGAGAGTGAGAGGCTGAAAGTGTGTGAAGGGAGTGCCTGTAAATGCAGGAGGAGTTTCAGAGTTTTGGTGTGGGATTTTGTCTAGTTTGTCACGGATGGTTTGGATCTTGTTATGGAAGTAATCAGAGAAAGCTTGCGACAGTTTGGAGGGGTCGATGTTGTTGGGCAAGGGAGAAGCAGAAGAGCAGCCAAGAAGGTCATTCATTGTGGAGAAGAGTGTTTTGGCAGAGGTTGTTTCACAGATTTTGGTGCTGTAGTGCTGTAGTCCAATGATTGCTTCTATCTTATCACTCTGCTCCTGTTTTGTTTTCTTTCACATACATTTTCCCTTCTTTTTTGACGGGTTTCTGGACAGCAACCTCCAAAACAAATTCTTTTCATCACGAAAGCGATTATTTGGAATTGACTGACGTAGTCCGGAAGAATTCATGCTTCAACTTACGTTACTCGACGTCATCACTTCGCATACCTTATGGTCTCGGTATTTCGTTGGCCTTCATATTTCCTACTTGTAAAATGACCCTCAAAGCTAACCGAGACTAGTTGAGGTTGTATCAATGCGCCTCGCCAGCAGGTGGTTAATGGATCTTTTAGCGAGTGGTTATCGACAATTAATGACCGGTAATTTTTAATGAGTTGGGGCATTCTGACCAATCACAGGATCTGTTTCATTAAAACGCCAACTTGATTGAATTACAATTTAAGTTAGCCCATTTATTACTCGCATGAGCATGAGCGTAAAATGGAAACACGTAATACTAAATCCTAGCTTGACTTCTCTCCGATGGAGCTGCAATTCATTGAGATGCTTGACTAACACATGGTTTTATTTTCGTCATTCTGAGTTGTTCTTGTTTTTTAACAGCGCCGTGCCTTTTAATTGAGCATATGAACTAAACAAATTCTGTCTTATATTTTTCATCGCATTATGTTGAACACAGTTAGTTGAATAACCATGGTCCCCATTGTTTGTTTCTCCAGTAAACGTACATCGAAACTTTGATCTATCTACCGATCTTATAGTTGAGCGAAATAATACACAACAGACAAATAATAATAATGATATCTCCTAAAAAACAAAAGCCGAAGTAAAGCGTTTATCCGGTCAACTTTATTTGGTTGTTGTGCATTGTGCTCGTCTAAAGGTTGACAGATCAAAGTGTTTCGTTATGTCTAAGATTAAACGCTCCATAAACCTAACTTTTTGTTGTTATATTTAGTCAAGTTTTGACTAAATATTTTAACATCGAGGGGGAATCGAAACGAGGGTCGTGGTGTATGTGCGTGTGTGTGTCTGTGTGTGTGTGTGTGTGTGTGTAGAGCGATTCAGACTAAACTACTGGACCGATCTTTATGAAATTTGACATGAGAGTTCCTGGGTATGAAATCCCCGAACGTTTTTTTCATTTTTTTGATAAATGTCTTTGATGACGTCATATCCGGCTTTTCGTGAAAGTTGAGGCGGCACTGTCACGCCCTCATTTTTCAACCAAATTGGTTGAAATTTTGGTCAAGTAATCTTCGACAAAGCCCGGACTTCGGTATTGCATTTCAGCTTGGTGGCTTAAAAATTAATTAATGACTTTGGTCATTAAAAATCTGAAAATTGTAAAAAAAAATTAAAAATGTATAAAACGATCCAAATTTACGTTTATCTTATTCTCCATCATTTGCTGATTCCAAAAACATATAAATATGTTATATTCGGATTAAAAACAAGCTCTGAAAATTAAATATATAAAAATTATCAAAATTAAATTGTCGAAATCAATTTAAAAACACTTTCATCTTATTCCTTGTCGGTTCCTGATTCCAAAAACATATAGATATGATATGTTTGGATTAAAAACACGCTCAGAAAGTTAAAACAAAGAGAGGTACAGAAAAGCGTGCTATCCTTCTTAGCGCAACTACTATCCCGCTCTTCTTGTCAATTTCACTGCCTTTGCCATGAGCGGTGGACTGACGATGCTACGAGTATACGGTCTTGCTGAAAAATGGCATTGCGTTCAGTTTCATTCTGTGAGTTCGACAGCTACTTGACTAAATATTGTATTTTCGCCTTACGCGACTTGTTTTTATATTTAGTCAAGTTTTGACTAAATATTTTAACATCGAGGGGGAATCGAAACGAGGGTCGTGGTGTATGTGCGTGTGTGTGTGCGTGTGTGTGTCTGTGTGTGTGTGTAGAGCGATTCAGACTAAACTACTGGACCGATCTTTATGAAATTTGACATGAGAGTTCCTGGGTATGAAATCCCCAAACGTTTTTTTCATTTTTTTGATAAATGTCTTTGATGACGTCATATCCGGCTTTTCGTGAAAGTTGAGGCGGCACTGTCACGCCCTCATTTTTCAACCAAATTGGTTGAAATTTTGGTCAAGTAATCTTCGACGAAGCCCGGACTTCGGTATTGCATTTCAGCTTGGTGGCTTAAAAATTAATTAATGACTTTGGTCATTAAAAATCTGAAAATTGTAAAAAAAAATTAAAAATTTATAAAACGATCCAAATTTACGTTTATCTTATTCCCCATTATTTGCTGATTCCAAAAACATATAAATATGTTATATTCGGATTAAAACAAGCTCTGAAAATTAAATATATAAAAATTATTATCAAAATTAAATTGTCGAAATCAATTTAAAAACACTTTCATCTTATTCCTTGTCGGTTCCTGATTCCAAAAACATATAGATATGATATGTTTGGATTAAAAACACGCTCAGAAAGTTAAAACAAAGAGAGGTACAGAAAAGCGTGCTATCCTTCTTAGCGCAACTACTACCCCGCTCTACTTGTCAATTTCACTGCCTTTGCCATGAGCGGTGGACTGACGATGCTACGAGTATACGGTCTTGCTGAAAAATGGCATTGCGTTCAGTTTCATTCTGTGAGTTCGACAGCTACTTGACTAAATATTGTATTTTCGCCTTACGCGACTTGTTTATTCGTGTCGTTGGAAGGATAGCAATCTATCTGTTTCAGATACACTTGCAGAGTCAGATACATGTAGCTCAAATGTAATATCATATTGATGGTTTCTGAAAATCGTGGTGTCTCACTCTCCAATGATTGCTTCTGAATATTGTTTTATTGAAAACAAAGCAAAACAAAATCAAAATAAAAAAACCGTCCTGTTAACACAATTGTGATTGTTATTATTCAGTTTTAAATCCAGTTTGACTTATTACTGGTTATAAATTACGAAGTGTTGTGTCCCATTATTACATTTCTTTTCTGTGGTTTTTATTGTAAATTTTCTTTCAAATTCATGTAACCCTAGTTGTTTTGGAAATAAATATTGCCTTGCCTTGCCATGCTTAGGAGGAAAATGAACACTCTTTTTTTAGACTTGCCCAACAACAGACGAAGGGGTGTCGTGTGTGTCATCAGCTGACTCTTGTATTGATGCGTGGGCAACTGTGGACTCCAGGCTGAGCTGCCCAACACAGGGACACGAGTGTTGTCGACGGGTGAGTCTTTGTGTGTGCTTACGAAGAAAATGACGTAAAAGAAATTACACACACGCGCGCTCACACACACACACACACACACACACACACACACACACGAGCGCACGCATGCACGCACGCACACACACACACACACACACACACACACGCTCTCACGCACGCATGCACACAGACACACACACAAACACACACAAACACACACACACACATACACACACACACACACACACACACACACACACACACACAGGAACAAGCACATAGTAGTAGTAGTATGAGTGTGTGTGTGTGTGCGCGCGCTTGTGTGCGTGTGGACGCGCACATGCATGTGTTTGCATTAGTAATCGGATGGCATGTGCTATCTGACTTGGGCATTCGTTATGACTAGAATTAACAGTACTTTCCACGATTTGAATTGCAGGTATGTCCATTTGAGCGACCCGATTTCAAGTGCGAGCAGACGAAGTGTTCCGATAGTTACGACCAGCTACAAGTGCCATGTCCCAACGCGGGAGACTTGTGCTGTCAGGTGTGTATTGTTTGCAGCTGAGGCCAAACAGAAATAATGTTGTTATAGCTTTTAAGGTAACGTGACCAAAAAAGATAGGGTCGGCTTAACAAAAATAAAAAAATATTTAGTCGATTTTAAAGGAGGTTACGTACCTTAGTCTCGATATGGTTCGCAAAATGTGCCAACATTTGTTTTGTTTTTTTGAGAAATGAAAATTTTTGTTCAGAGTCGGCGGAACAAAATAGGGTCGGTCGGGTTCCCCTTAACCAACATATATATTTGTTTGGCCTAATGGTCACACCGTTCGTTGCCTGGTAGAGTGACATCTGAGGAACGTTTGAAGATGGTACCTTGGCTTCCTTCTCCTGTAACAGATCCATTTGTTCCTTTAAAAAAGAACTGTACAAACACAAAATAATTAATCATACAATTGTGATTGCCAAAATGTGTATAAGTATATATAAATATTGTGAGAGAGATGATTTGAATATTATATTAGAAAAAGAACTGTATATTAGGAAATTTTGAAAAAAAAGAATGAAAAACACACACATAATGTAGGACATTTTATTATCCTGTATGTTTATGGATTAAAAGCCCCACAATGATGTGCATGGCAAAATTAAAAAAAGAAAAAAACAAGTCGCGTAAGGCGAAATTACTACATTTAGTCAAGCTGTGGAACTCACAGAATGAAATTGAACGTAGTCCACCGCGAGTGCAAAAGGCAGTGAAAGTGACGAGCCTGTTTGGCACGGTAGCGGTTGCGCTGTGCTTCATAGCACGCTTTACTGTACCTCTCTTCGTTTTAACTTTCTGAGCGTGTTTTTAATCAAAACATATCATATCTATATGTTTTTGGAATCAGGAACCGACAAGGAATAAGATGAAATAGTTTTTAAAACGATTTTGGAAAATTAATTTTAATCATAATTTTTATATTTTTAATTTTCAGAGCTTGTTTGTAATCCAAATATAACATATTTATATGTTTTTGGAATCAGAAAATGATGAAGAATAAGATGAACGTAAATTTGGATCGTTTTATAAAAAAACTGGTTTTTTTTTACAATTTTCAGATTTTTAATGACCAAAGTCATCAATTAATTTTTAAGCCACCAAACTGAAATGCAATACCAAAGTCCGGCCTTCGTCGAAAATTGCTTTACAAAAATTTCAATCAATTTGATTGAAAAATGAGGGTGTGACAGTGCCGCCTCAACTTTTACAAAAAGCCGGATATGACGTCATCAAAGACATTTATCGAAAAAAAGAAAAAATGTCCGGGGATATCATTCCCATGAACTCTCATGTCAAATTTCATAAAGATCGGTTCAGTAGTTTAGTCTGAATCGCTCTACACACACACACGCACAGACACACACACACACACACACACACACACACACACACACACACACACACACACACACACACATACACACACATACACATACACCCCGACCCTCGTCTCGATTCCCCCTCTATGTTAAAACATTTCGTCAAAACTTGACTAAATATAAAAAGAAGAAGAAGAAAAACAGAAAATATAATTTTATGACAAAATAACAGAAAACAAGTACAACAACTACAACACCGATAACCTGGCTGTTTCAGTCCTGAGCAGAGTGAGGTTGTTTATATGCTGAATACATTTGACAGACAGAGGCGAAAATAATTCAGCGAACGTTTCAGAATGTAGCCTTCGCATTCCATAAAATATTAAAAAGCCCGGAAGCAGCAATATGTGCTCGTGCCTTCAAAATCTACACGTACACGTGCACATCTTTACAACACATATTGCTGCTTCCGGGCTTTTTAATATTTTATGGAATGCGAAGGCTACATTCTGCTTTCAAGGTTAAAGTTAAAGGCACAGTACGCCGCCCGTAAACCATCACAGATACGGTCAGGCTTTTACACACAGTACAAACACCCTTTCATTTAAACACTCACCGATTGAGAACATCCTGAGGTGCCCTCCGTAAAGAGCGAACAATTTTCAAAGAATTTATTTTTGCATGGTTTATCTTACCCCTGAGCCATCGTGAACCCGTGTGATCCAGTTTCCTTTTTTCACAATGTAGTCGCCAGTTAGTCATTTGAATGCGACTCGATGTGAGCTTTTCTACAATAGCACGTTTTTATGCTCGAAACAAACGGCTGTGGTTCACAAGAACTCTGGCGATGGCTTTTGACTGCAGAGAGGAACGGCGATATGAATAAACCGTCGTCTGCTACGACCCTTGCGTGATCCTGCTTCCGGGCTTTTCAGTCTTTTTTCAAACTTTCAAAACTTCGAATTGTACTGATCTTGTCTTGATGAAAAAAGAATTCTTTTATGATTAAAGAATGTTTGTGTAACAAGCTGTCAATTTATTATTTAGATTTTAAAAGTTAGGTCTAGCGCAAAAACGCACCACGGTCCAAGGGAAGTAACTCATTTTTGACAATCTGCAAAATTAATTCTTTAAAAATTGCTCGCTCTTTACGTAGGGCACACAGGATGTTCCCGTTTGGTGAGCGTTCAAATGGAAGGGTGTTTGGACTGTGTGTAAAAGCCTGACAGTATCTGTGATGGTTTACGGAAGGCTTACTGTCCGGGCGTGATTTCCGGTATGTTCAATTATTCACAACAGCCGTCCAGCACCAAAACGAGGCGGCATTGTTGTACAGCACCAAGTCCACGAAAATAAATTCTTTGAAAATTTCTCACGCTCGACAGAAAGCAGCCAGGATGTTCCCGTTCGGTGAGCGTTCAAATGGAAGTATGCTTATACTATATAGACGTTCGGGAGCTCTGAGTGATGGTTTACGGGAGGCTTACTGTGCCTTTAAGAGAAAACAAGTCGCGTAAGGCGAAATTATAACATTTAGTCAAGCTGTCGAACTAACAGAATGAAACTGAACTCACTGCATTTTTACAGCAAGAGCGTATACTCGTAGCATCGTCAGTCCACCGCTCGATGCAAAGGCAGAGAAATTGACAAGAAGAGCGGGGTAGTAGTTGCGCTGAGAAGGATAGCACGCTTTTCTTTATCTCTATTCTTTTAAACTTTCTGAGCGTGTTTTTAATCCAAACATATCTCATCTATATGTTTTTGGAATCAGGAACCCACAAGGAATAAGATGAAATTGTTTTTAAATCGATTTCGGAAATTTTATTTTAATAATAATTTTTATATTTTTAATTTTCAGAGCTTGTTTTTAATCGGAATATAACATATTTATATGTTTTTGGAATCAGAAAATGATGAAGAATAAGATGAACGTAAATTTGGATCGTTTAAAGAAAATAATATTTTTTTTACAATTTTCATATTTTTAATGACCAAAGTCATTAATTAATGTTTAAGCCACCCAGCTGAAATGCAATACCGAAGTTAGGCCTTCGTCGAAGATTGCTTGGCCAAAATTTCAATCAATTTGATTGAAAAATGAGGGTGTGACAGTGCCGCCTCAACTTTTACAAAAAGCCGGATATGACGTCATCAAAGGTATTTATCAACAACAAAAAAACATCCAGGGATATCATTCCCAGGAACTCTCATGTCAAATTTCATAAAGATCGGTCCAGTAGTTTGGTCTGAATCGCTCTACACACACACACGCACACACACACATACACCACACCCTCGTCTCGATTCCCCCCTCTACGTTAACATTTAGTCAAAACTTGACTAAATGTAAAAATAAGCTGGTGGTTCTAACTAGCTTCCGGACTGATTTTGGACTGATATTACATGTATAAGGTTAGCTTGATTAATGCCTATGATGTGATCAAAACTCTGTCAGTAGTTCTACTGAGGCGCAGGAACAAAAAAAAAGTCGTGCTCAAATCTACACGCATGGTAAAACGTTTCTATTGTTTACATGTTATTCAGAGAGCGCCTGGTTAGCAACAAAACTAAACTAACGTTTCTCTTTCATTTCTTCCCAGCTCGGCCCAGACAAACGTTAGGGGGACAACCTTTTCCCATGCAGGACAACTTGACAGCATTCAGGCGGACAGGGCAAGGATGGCTGCCATTTGTTGGTATCTACGAGTTGCAGCGAACTCAGACCTGCTAATGCATGTTGATGACATCATACTGATATTATGAGCAATTAAATTAAATATACCTTCGCAAAGACATTCGTGTCTTCAGGTACAACTCAAAAATGAATTCTTGTGTGTGTAAGTGTTTTTTTTTTTTTTTTTTTTTTTTTTTAATCTCAGTTGCATGCAGGCTGCTTCAACCCTTTCTTTTTTGCCTTTGTTTTTTTGTGTTTTTTTTGTTGTTGTTTTGTTTTGTTGTTGGCGGGGAGCATCCTTCTTCATTGATTTTTTTATTTTTTATTTTTTTTTTAAGTAATGTTTTTACTATAACATTAACATTACTATATCTAAATGTATTTTAAGCAACTTTTCTATATAACAATTCCCTCTCAAAAATGCATACAATATCCAGAAGGGAGCCATATCTATAAATACCAACACACATTTTGGCTATCACAATCAAATAATTCACATAACTTATTAGTGCCTTGGAACTTTGTGAATTTTCAAATACGCCCCAAAAAAACTTCCTTTACGGTAATTTTAATAATCATATTATATTTATAATTCACTTTATCCTCAACGCATTTCCAAATGGACATAATTTTCGGGCAAAAGTAAAAAAAATGTTCAATATAATCAATTTCGTTCTCACAGTGAGTACAGCAATTACTCACGGAAATGCCTATTTTATACAATAAAATATTTGTGAAGTAAATATTGTGCAATATTTTCCAATGCAACATTCGCAATCTTGTTTCAGTGGTTACTTTGTTTACCATTAACCATTGCTCTTTTCCCGGCCTGAAATCAAATTTATGTTCCCAAAATTTAACTACAACCGGCTCCACATATTTTTCCTTTATAATTAATTTGCGAAATTGACAAGGCTTACTCAGGTTCTTTAAATCGTTAAATCCACATACATTTCCATTTGCAGAGCGTAGTGTTGCTGCTTTAACTGCTGTACAAATCACCCTATATTCAAAGAATCTTGTGGGCTTACATCCAACCTTCTGCTGCATAATATTAAAGGGCACAATCTCATTACCAACATATACATCCTTTACTCGACAAACGCCTGCTTTAATCCAGTCGCTAAAAAACAGGGTTTGGCCGCAATAGATTATATCCTTGCTGTTCCATAAACACGTATCTCTTAATAACATGTCTCCACCTACTGCTCTCTGAATCATGTCCTTATTTTTCAACCAACAAATTAAATTTAATGTGTAAGTGTTTGTGTGTGTGTGTGTGTGTGTTTGTGTGTGTGTGTGTGTGTGTGTGTGTGTGTGTGTATGTGTGTGTGTGTATGCGTGTGTGCGTGTTTCAATCCGAATGATGTTCTGAGTGAGAATTTTACCCGTTTGTCAATATTTGACACTTGATATATGGAAATAACCTTGCAGTTTTTCAACCCTCACGTGTCATTGTCAAGCCACGATTTGCACAACTTTGATGTACTCTGTGTTTTCCAATATATGGTCTTATTAGAATGAATACCCGCTTCGCCGGGTAGCCGGCTTCGCCGGGAAGAAGTACTTTGAGCCGTACGCCGGCTTCGCCGGGTCCGAACAATGGACCCGCCAAGCTTAGGTCCCTCCCAGATTCGTGGAATGGGAACAGCACGAAAATGATTCAGTGGCCATAATGCCATTCCTGACCATATCGAGTCCCATCCTTGTCGACGAATGTAACCGTGTTAATCACCTTTGGAGGCGAACTCCACTCAAACAGGACTGAGCAAGTTAGAGCTTCTCAAAGGAAGGCCAGTACATAAAATTACACAAAAGCCGCCAGACCACATCACAAACAGAACTGAACAATGCACAGGTGTTGCTCACATAGAGACACACACACACACACACACACACACACACACACACACACACACACACACACACACACACACACACACACACACAAAAACACAGAGAAGCCGTATCTATAGAGAGATAGATGACAGTGTATTTTTCGCGTGGCTATAAATTGATTCGACCTTTGCACTTTGACAGTGAGGATAATTTACGGGTCCAATTTACGTTCTGGACACTGCGTTGACCTTCTAAAAATAGTAACAGTAACAGAACGCCGGGAATATCCGAAGACGCTCCACTCACACTATAGTGCACCATACGAAGGAAGGGAGGTAGTCAGGTTTGGTAGGGATTTATAGGGGTTGTTTGGTTCAGATTCTTCCAAAAGCACCATATTTGGCCCAGAGGTCGCCCATGCCATACTGTTTCCATTTTTGCCGACTGCCAAGACGGGCGCCCCATGGGGCCGCCATATTGGCAAAATCCAATATGGCCGCCGTCCGGGTTACATATTGTTCACTGGTAAAAAAAACTAAAAGGGCTAGAATCATGAATGATATCACATTTTAGGTTTTTTTGGGGTCGGGGAATTCGATTCAGATGTTATTTCAATGATCTGTGGTCAAAATTCAATATGGCCGCCATCCGGGTTACTTATTGATCACAGGTAAAAAAACTAAAAGTGCTAGAATCATGAATTATACCACATTTTAGAAGTTTTCGGGGTCGGGGAATCCGATTCAGATGTTATTTCAATGATCTGAAGTCAAGTTTACCCCTCATCGACACTGTAAAAGTCATATTGGTGTCTCATCGTGATCCCAAAAATCCTGTCCCATCATTAGCTGTATGACGCACAAGTTTTATATCTCTCTATACCACAGAAACAATCGTAAGTTTATGTGTAAAACTTTTCCTAAATATAAATGCTAATCAGTGCTAAGCCGTTACTGATTCTCTATCTCAAATCGGTGAAACTGGCCAAACCCTGCATGCAGCATATGTCATGGACAGATTGGAAAAGGCTTCAGTATCAGTAACTGATTCAATCAAGCGGAATAACATGCTAACCTTCGCCAACCGACCTGACCCCAATAAGAAAAAAGGTACAAAGGACAGCGGCGTCCAGAGGCAGAACATGATGTTAATCACACAACTTTTTCTCTCACTCCAGTCACGTCCCGATGCCGACATGACAGACTTCTTTTGGTTCGAAAATCAGAGAGAGCCACCGAGCCTGGCGGATCGAGGGTTGCTGCGATCAGGGACAAAATCAGACATTCTTAAGTGCCTCAATGCACCCACTGGCCGCGCAGATGCTGCCAAACAAGCCACAATCGTGGTGTTGGACATGGCAGCTGTTATCCACATGGTGCGACCCACAACAGCAAATACATTCAGCGAGTATGTGTCACTCCACATTGTACCATATCTGGAGGCCCAAATCACAAGCAGTACCCAACGCATTGACGCCATATGGGATAATTACCCAGAGGAAAATAACCTCAAAGCGCTCACACAGCAACGACGTGGAAATGGCCCACGGACAAGAGTCGGTGATGGCAGTACTCCAATCCCGAAGCGTGACTGGAACAGCGGATTCCTGAAAAATGAGGAAAACAAAAAGGAGCTGTTCTCTTTCATCACCACACAGATCTCCAAGGCTGACATGGACGGAAAGCTGCTCCTGAGTACCCGCTTCGAGACCGTGCTCTCCAACAAGTATTGTGACCTCACAACACTTCAGCCGTGCAACCATTCCGAGGCGGACACCAGGATCCTCCTGCATCTGGCACATGCAGCAAAGCAGGGTCATACAACAGCCTTTGTTCGCACTGTGGACAGCGATGTCGTAGTTTTGACAATCCGGTTCTTCGAGTCCCTGGGCCTATCAGAGCTCTGGGTGGGCTTCGGTACTGGTAAAAACTACCGTGACATACCAGTCCACACAATCTACTCTGACCTTGGCCCGTCAAAATCCTTGGCACTACCCCTCTTTCACAGCTTAACGGGGTGCGACACGACTTCACAATTTCTTGGATGCGGCAAGAAGACAGCATGGGCAGCATGGACAAGCATACCGGATCTCACCGACACACTAGTGGCTCTCACGCATGACCCTGACCTCTTCAGTCTTGAGTCTGTGCATATGCAGCGCCTCGAACGCTTTGTCATAGTCATGTACAGCAAGGGGTGCAGTGCAGCTGATGTCAACACGGCCAGATATCAACTCTTCTCCACTGGATGCAAACTGCTGGAAAAGCTTCCACCTACCCAAGCCGCACTGTTCCAGCATGTAAAGCGAGCGCTACTACAGGCGAGTTTTTACTGTGGTCAGGCCACCTCAATCCAGCAGGAAATTCCTGACTTCAGTGAGTGGGGCTGGCACAAAGATGGCACCAATACCTGGCAACCACTATGGACCACTCTAAGCGACGCTTCATTGGCATGTGCCATTCTCTTGCAATGTGGCTGCCTCAAGGCATACACGTGAAGGTGCAAATGCAACCGCGCCGGTGTCCGATGCACGGTCCTCTGCAAATGCGATGGTGGGTGTGTTAATAACGGTGGTGATGACCAGTAGGACTTGTTACTGGAATCATAGAGTGCAAATGTAACAGCGTTAGTGTCCGATGCACGGTCCTCTAGCACTGCAAATGCAAAGGCGGGTATGTGTTAATAATGGTGGTGATGACCAGTAGGACTTGCTGGAATCATAGAGCGCCAGCCAGAACATATGCATAGTAATAATAATCCTGTATTGAATGCACACAGCGGCAAAAAGTGTCTTGCCACTACAGATGTCTCCGAATTATTTGAATTAAAATTGTTGCTGAATAATCATTGATTTTTTGGTATAATTAGAGGTGTTTGGGATATTTTGGTTCAGATTCTTCCAATAGCACCTTTTTGTGACCTTGAAGGGTAAACTTGACTTCAGATCATTGAAATAACGTCTGAATCGGATTCCCCGACCTCGGAAACCTCTAAAATGTGGTATCAATCATGATTCTAGCACTTTTATTTTTTTTACCTGTGATCGATATGTAACCCGGATGGCGGCCATATTGGATTTTGACCTCAGATCATTGAAATAACATCTGAATCGGATTCCCTGACCCCAAAAAACCCTAAAATGTGATATCATTTATGATTCTAGCATTTTTAGTTTTTTTTACCTGTGATCAATATGTAACCCGGACGGCGGCCATATTGGATTTTGCCAATATGGCGTCCCCATGGGGCGCCCGTCTTGGCAGTCGGCAAAAATGGAAACAGTATGGCATGGGCGACCTCTGGGCCAAATATGGTGCTTTTGGAAGAATCTGAACCAAAATATCCCTACCTACCCTGACTAAGGTAAACGCTGAAAACCTGGAGAAGATGAGAAGATAAGGAAGAGTTACTTATAATGGTGAAATAAACACAAAAACCAAAATCATTTCAGCGCTGCGCGCTGAGAGCACGTGTTGAAATATCTCATCGATGATATTGTGTCCGGGGTGTAGCTGAATACGGTGTCCAAATTTGAAAAAGATCCACCGAGAACTTTGGCTTTGGTGTGTCGGTATGGGGGCCCGGGTAGCTGAGGTGGAACCAAAATAGCTGAGGTGGAACCAAAATCGGTTCAGCGCTGCGCGCTGAGAGCACGTGTTGAAATATCGACCAGGTTGTGTCGTGTCCCGGGTCTACCTGAATATGCCCACCAAATTTGAAGCAGATCCATCGAGAACTTTGGCCGTGCATGGCGAATACACAAATACACAAACACACAAATACACAAACACACAGACACACACACAGACACAAGTCGTATATGGGTGCGTCTCAGAATCTCGTCCTCTGTTTGTGACATTATCACCAAAAGTAAAATCTTCCCAGAAAACGTTGATAATACTATTTACACACTTCTCAGGGTGTACCTTTTCAGTTTAAACAAGAAAAAATATAACATTGCCTTTAGTTTGCCATATATTGAGCATTATTTGGACCATGTGTGCAAAATCACCCGTGTAACATGGAAACAATAAAAGACAAAAAAACTGCATTTATAAGGCTGAAAACGACTTTTATTCAGTTATTATTGTTGAATCACAAGCCATTATAGAGTTCAATATGAAATGACTACATGCAAACAACAAAATAATGTTTTTTTCAAAGTTCCATGCATTCGTCAAAATTTCAATACAAAAATGAAAATTAATTAATGATATCCTGATCAGAACATGTTGATACATGGCATTCATTCAGTCTTATTGACATTTAACCTTCATAATAGCATATATACAAAGATTTGTTGCTCCAAGACAAAATGTTAGAAAGTTATCCCAAAAGAATGCAAAATGGTCACCGATGTAACATGGAAACATCACTTTTGTAACAAAGAAACGGTTATGCTTTTTCCCACAAACTTTACTAAATGAAGCTGATTTTGCAACCAGATTCTTCTTAGGTAAAATGCCAAACACTAAAACAGGAACAGAAAGAAAAAAAGCTGGACAAAATCAAGCAAACTTTGCCCCAAAAAAGAGAAACATTAATGAAAAGTTCATCACCGACGTAACTCGGAAACGAACAACCAGACATGTATTATAAGGTTTGACATGAAGAATGCAAATGTTTAAAAGTGGTTCATTCAATTGTTAAGACAATAAACCAAAGGCATTGGTTACATATAGAACAGTTGCCACTTGCAGTTAATTAATTTATTTTAAAAGAAATAATGCCCCCTGGCATTGAAGGTGGGGTCACGAATCATGGTTGCATCAGATGTAGGGACTAAGGAAATATCATCGATCCCTGGAAAGCAATAGTAGTTCCCCTCCGGTTTCCTTCGAAGGAACGTTACCACCAGTTCATCAGGTCGAATCTCTTGCACCTGAAACATGCAAGTACCTGCGATTTCAACTAAAGATTGATGCAATATGTGTACTAGTTTCACTAACATGAATTTGTTTAATGTCTATCAAGATTTTGATGCATCCACATTCACTGGCTAAAAACAAAATAAAGTAATTATTTTGTTCAGACTTACCATTCCATTGAACATACAACTTTTACAATTAAAGAAAACATTGACACTTACCGTTCCTTTAAATGGATTTCGGAAATTTAATTTTGATCATAATTTTTTATATTTTTAATTTTCAGAGCTTGTTTTTAATCCAAATATAACATATTTATATGTTTATGGAATCAGGAATTGATGTAAAATAAGATGAACGTAAATATGGATCGTTTTATATAAAAAAAAAAATTATTACAATTTTCAGATTTTCAATGGCCAAAGTCATTAATTAATTTTTAAGCCACCAAGCTGAAATGCAATACCGAAGTTCGGCCTTCGTCGAAGATTGCTTTACACAAATTTCAATCAATTTAATTGAAAAATGAGGGTGTGACAGTGCCGCCTCAACTTTTACAAAAAGCCGGATATGACGTCATCAAAAGTATTTGTCGAAAAAAAGAAAAAAACGTCCGGGGATATCATATCCAGGAACTCTCATGTCAAATTTCATAAAGATCGGTCAAGTAGTTTAGTCTGAATCGCTCTACACACACACACGCACAGACAAACAGACACATACACACACATACACCACGACCCTCGTTTCGATTCCCCCTCTATGTTAAAACATTTAGTCAAGTTTTGACTACGTGAAATCGAAAGAAAAACTATTATTAACAAATGTTTAGCCTAATTTTTCACTTCATAGAATATCATAGAAGCAAAAACTCACCTTTTCTTAAGAACCTTGGGTGTTGATCACTGTCGTAACAAAATCACAGACTTCGGAAACATTCTCGAAATCTTTCTTCGCTGCTGGAACCTGAACTATTTCTCTCTGTAACTGCGCATGCGTAGTCACCCGCACCTCTAAGTCACTACGCGCAAAATAGTTCTAATCTTTCTTCAAAACTCTGAACATTATTTGCAAAACCGTTCACCATCGTAACGGAATTTTGAAGAAGCATGTCATATTGCGCAACTTTCAACTTAGTTTGCAGATGCAATTTTGAGAAAATAATACTTAAATAACATTTAACTTAGCGAGTTTCTATGCCCTTTCATGTCAAGATCGTGTTGAAGATGAATATGCAAATTCTAAAGTTCAAATTTAGGACTTGTTGCTGTTGCACGCGTGTGGAAACCTATGTTACGACAGTGATGGCAAACTTTCAAGCGATTAATTTCGTTTAAAAAAACAATTCTGTGGACAAAATAACATTTCAACTGTCAAGTACACTTAAACCAAACACACATAACAAAAATAGCAGTCCTTGGACATTCTAAACGATTCTTGTAGTGAGGTACAAAACTAGTTGATGGTTCATGTCACAGATCAGACCTCCATTTTTCACGCATTTAATCATTTCTTTCGCAAAACAACCTTCATAATAATCATGCAAAATACTCAGTTTTGTTTGTACTATTTCTTTATTCATTTTACTTCTCAAAAATACCAATATCATGATTTAAAATTCAGTATGTTTCAATTGTGGGCTAATTTGATTATGGCACACACAAAAGGATCAGTTTCTGAGACGCACCCACATATAGATGTATTTCATATCATTTTTCGCATAATACAATAATGAATTCATGTGTGCACATTGC
>NW_027126743.1:12500-17500 GCF_037325665.1 Littorina saxatilis | reverse complement strand
AGCATAAATGAGACGCCAAGACAGAGGTTGCGATAACGTGACTTTTAATTAACGTACACCAGAAAGCAGACACCAGAAAGCAGTGTAGTTCCTTCCTCAATATACAGCCGCACACAACTCGTCGGAACTTGAATTACGATCCCGGTCGAAAGTCACTTCGCTGATATAAACCCAGCTCTAAAACGTTTGTTCAACTGAACACACACACAAAGTCTCTGTAAACAATCCTCGAATCACTCCTTCGCCAAAATACAGTTGTAATGGCCCAAACTACACTACTTGCATTGATTATTACAGAAACATAAACATCGTTCAACTACAACTAGAACATCACAATCCAAGATACGCACACTGACACGTCTTCACACTTCGAAATCACACCGGGTACTCTTCTAGCCCACGCTATTATTCTGACTCACGCGCGCACCCGTTCAAACAATCAACCAATAAGAAACCAGCCCCCTTACACACCAACAATTAGCTACAACACACAATAATCCTAGCGGGAGACACAACTTGGGTCAGGGGAAGATAATAGACAGGGAGTAAACGAGAGGGACAACAGTACATGAAATCGCCACACGGCTACATATATATATATATATATATATATATATATATATATATATCCCATGACCTCCCTTCTTTGTCTCTGTTACTTCAGTATGGGTATATATGTTGTATTTTTATAGCTCAATAAATACATCATGGACTCCAAAAAATATATGATAGTGCAGATTCCGATTTGGGCAAAGGACTACTTTCCTCCCGACCTTTGACCTCGCGCCGAACAATGTGACACATTTGTATGAAGTTCTAAAATCGTATTGCACGGCTCAGAAAACCATATCAGTTGCGCGCAAAAATGAATCTCAGAGCTGATCTGATGTATGAGATGCAATAAGCAAAAGTTTCTTTCATTATGAAAGCAATGCAGGTCGAAAAAAACGAACATTCAACTTACAAGATAACCAGATGCTAGCGAACCAAAACAAAAACACGAGTACCCTCCCCTTGCATCGTTAGCAGACGACTTTTGAGAACTTCTGTCGGTAGTGTGTTTTGGTGTGCGCCTTCAGCTATCAAACATCGGCTGTTTCACGTGTTTTGCGAGCAAGTCTACTCTTTTGCCTGGCTCTGCAGTAAGTCCACATATTTTTCCGTAATCCAGTCATATTCCTTCAAAATGCAATCAATCGGCGGTGACAGACGTGTCGGTCGCGTTTTCCTCACACGGGCCATACCAGTTTAAGTTCATCCATGCAAACACACTCGCAAAACAGTTTATCACGTAGATACATTTCAAATAGGGAGCAAATGGTTAAATCTAAACCTACATATTTGTTCCCTAAAATTTGCTTCTCTGTCAATAAGCCTAATTACACACGTTCGAGAAAAACAACGTGGAATCAATTCTGAATCGAGTAAGCCAAATGGGTCCCAAACCCGTTTCGCCCGTTCTGCCGACCTGAAACGCAAAACAAAAGAATTGTGCGCTTCAACTAAATTAATTTCTATTCGACTTCATTACTTTCTTGCAACTTACGAACCTTTACTTAAAGCTTTTAAATGGTCTGAAAGTAGTGTTACCGCGTACTTATCGATGCACTCATTCGTTTTATTTTTTCAGCGACGGTCACTTAGTTTAAGGTTGCAAAAGGGCTAAGTCTCGCTGGCAACAGTTTTACCCTGCACAGATCGCAACAGTGCCGCTAGTAGTCTACACTTTGTGTTTGATGGTAGAATGGGATATACAGATTACAACACTCGTGGTTTTTTATATGGCTTGTATTTCAGTCAAGACCCAGCGGGAATATCAATCGAGAGCCACTCGCCAGAGGCTCGTGTCTCCCGATGATATTCATCCGCTGGGTCTTGACTGAAATACAAGCCATATAAAAAACCACTCGTGTTGTAACCTATACATATATATATATATATATATATATATATATATATATATATATATATATACACACACACACACACACACAATCACACACGAACATAAGAAACCACTCAGAAAGGCACCCGCTCCCCAACATACACATATTCTCTCTCTCTCTCTCTCTCTCTCTCTCTCTCTCTCTCTCTCTCTCTCTCTCTCTCTCTCTCTCTCTCTCTCCTCTCTCTCTCTCTCTCTCTCTCTCTCTCTCTCTCTCTCTGTCCTCTTCTCTCTTTCCCTCCTCAGTCCCCTCTCTGTCTCTGTCTATCTGTCTGTCTGTCTGTCTCTCTCTCTATATATATCTCTCTCTCTCCATTTCTCTTCCCCACCCGTCTCTCTCCCCCCCCCCCCCCTCCCCTTCGATCTCTCCGACGACCTCCTTTACCCTTCCCTCACAAATACTCGTCACTGAGTTGCTGCACACGTCACCGTCCAAAATGAGAAGCTGGCAAACTGTATTAACAAACATCGTGTGTTTGTGCTTTTTTTTTAGCAGGAGAAACATGTCCACACAAATAGTCATGTCATAATGCATCATTATCCATTGAATTAATGCCTCCCCACGCCCGCACATGTTGTGGGTCTTATGCAAACATTGCGCTGACTGTGAATGCCGGGATTTGTTTAAAGGAAAACTCTCTCCCTTTCTTTCTCTTGTCAGACACCTCTCTCAGCTCTTTCAAACAAACAGTTCAAAAGGGAGGTCGTGGGTTCGAACCCCGGCCGGGTCATACCTAAGACTTTAAAATTGGCAATCTATAGTGGCTGCTCCGCCTGGCGTCTGGCATTATGGGGTTAGTGCTAGGACGGGTTGGTCCGGTGTCAGAATAATGTGACTGGGTGAGACATGAAGCCTGTGCTGCGACTTCTGTCTTGTGTGTGGCGCACGTTATATGTCAAAGCAGCACCGCCCTGATATGGCCCTTCGTGGTCGGCTGGGCGTTAAGCAAACAAACAAACAAACAAACAGTTTAAAACTTTCTTTTTCACACAATATTACACCAACCCGGCCTAAGGCCTTTTCCATTCCATATCTGCAGGTACTCCTCCAACCCGTCTTTAATGAGATTTGACATTATCCAGAAAAGTGAAAATGACGTGACGTTTCTAAAATGCAAGGCCTCCTGGTGCTCCTATTTTTTGCACGCAAACAATCTTTTCACTTGCTGTTTAACACCTTTCAATTACTTGATAGTTCACTCAGAATGATCTACTCTGCTGCCTGCGGTTAAGCTGATACTGGCTTTTTTTTTGCAACAAAGTGTTTTTGTGGAGAAAAGCGACTACAGGAATATTTTTTGTCTTTTCTCCATATGCAATTTTCTTCTTAAAGTATATAGAGTGAGGAAGAAGAGAAGGCGTAGAGAGCAGAATATATTATCTAAGTTAGTATTGAAACGGTGTGGAATTAAGATTCACACCCTAAAATCTGTTCTTTCCCTTGGTAAATGGTTTGGAAATAGGTATGATCCAGTCCTTTTTCATTGTTCTCTCGCGGTAGAATTTAATTGGCTTTGACACGATGGCGCCGAACTGACTGGATTCAAGCCATGGAGGTCGGAGAGGCCAGTCTGTGAACCTTTTTCCCCCTCTATGTCGACCAAAAGAGTGGGATTCCCTGTAGGTGGAGTTCCTGGAGGGGGATTCCCTGTATACAGGGAATCCCACAGGGTGGAGTTTTTCAATAAAACTTGCAAACCATACTCGAATTTCTAAGAAATATCAAAAAAGATTGAAAAACATCAAATTCTACCGATGTCGCCAAGCATCACGTGACTTTCAGCGATATCAGCGACACGCTACGGGAACTAAATCCTGTGGTATTCCCTGTATACAGGGAATCCCCCTCCAGGAACCCCACCTACAGGGAATCCTACTCTTTTGGTCGACATAGACCCCATCAGCGTCACTAACCCCCTACGCCTTTGTTTGAGCGCGAGGGTAGTCAGCGAGGGCATTGTCTTTTCTACATCCACCTCTCACCTCCCTCCTCCCCAACCCCTTTTCCTTTTTGACCTAATTCTTTACTTCTATGTTGCTGTGCTTTTGTTAATAATACTTGTTACACACAGACGAACACACACACAAACATACACACACACACACACACATACATACACACACCACACACACACACACACACACACACACACTCTCTCTCTCTCTCTCTCTCTCTCTCTCTCTCTTTCTCTCTTCTTTTCTGTAGCTTTTCTTTAGTAGAATGGAGATATATGTTTATCATCTACATATGAGAAGCTTTTTGAATATACACTGTGTTTGATTGTGGTTAACTTGTAACTGCATATGTTGGTTTTGCACTTTGTTCGCAGTGTTGATCACCTATGAGTGTTTGGTATCAAATGATGCGTCATAGAATTTCCATTTTATTGATGTATATTTTTATAGCGTTTTTTGATGTAGTTTTCTTAGTGCAGGAGTTTTTGTGTATTTTTGAGGGATTTTAACTGCAGCTTCTATGGAGGCTGACAGCAGCCTCGAAACTCTCCCCCCCCCCCCCCCCCTCCCTCCCCATTTTGTTCTGTGGTCCCAGAGCGACGTTTTCATTGGTTCCTTAGCTGTGACGTCAGGAATAGTCATGGAAGGTATATGTTACAGGCAAGTTGGGAAACCAGGCATTTCCGGAAATGACTACCGAAAAGTAGTCATTTACGGAAATGACTGATTCACTCGGTCATTTCAGGAAATGCCTAAAGTTTAGCTGGATATTTTAGTCATTTCCAGTAATGACTGAAATTAGCTGTTAGGCATTTCCAGAAATGCCTGACACACAAACTCTTGATCAATCGAAACGCACGCACGCACGTGTACAATAAGAATGAAAAGGGTTATAAATATGTACCAGATTTTAATGTTATTATCTGTCAGATTAAAAGGTAGATAAAAGAATAATAACAAAATGAAATACTAAAATACACACATTTTCATGTAGATTTGAGTGTTAATTACTCTTCTGTTCATTTGTTTTTGCATGCCAGGCTTTAGTGGCATAATGCTTTACGTTCAGAGCATTTGCACTGTGCACTTTAGGAATGGA
>NW_027126743.1:0-7500 GCF_037325665.1 Littorina saxatilis | reverse complement strand
ATGAGAGTTCCTGGGTATAAAATCCCCGAACGTTTTTTTCATTTTTTTGATAAATGTCTTTGATGACGTCATATCCGGCTTTTCGTGAAAGTTGAGGCGGCACTGTCACGCCCTCATTTTTCAACCAAATTGGTTGAAATTTTGGTCAAGTAATCTTCGACGAAGCCTGGACTTCGGTATTGCATTTCAGCTTGTTGGCTTAAAAATTAATTAATGACTTTGGTCATTAAAAATCTGAAAATTGTAAAAAAAAATAAAAATTTATAAAACGATCCAAATTTACGTTTATCTTATTCTCCATCATTTGCTGATTCCAAAAACATATAAATATGTTATATTCGGAGTAAAAACAAGCTCTGAAAATTAAATATATAAAAATTATTATCAAAATTAAATTGTTGAAATCAATTTAAAAACACTTTCATCTTATTCCTTGTCGGTTCCTGATTCCAAAAACATATAGATATGATATGTTTGGATTAAAAACCGCATAAAATTTGTTTACCAGCAAAATAGATGGTTTCAGCAGCAAATAGGAAGGAGTGAGCAGCGAATGTGAAGCAGCAAATTGGATGAATTCAACAGCAGAATAGATTAATTGAACAGCCAAGCAGATTTCTTAAACAGTAAAAATGGGGCAGAAATAAGTCGTCCCCTCTTTCGCTTCTCTCCCAGGTGGACGGTCTTTGCCTGCGCTGGTGGTTCAGAAATGGACAGCCGGATTTCCATGCCAAGTGAGTGTTTACATATGTTGGACTTCATGTAGACAGGGCAATTGCAGTCAATTCTGTTGTCCTCCACGGTCAGACTCCAAACCGAGTTCCGGCTCTCCTTGTACTGGTCAAACGATTCCCAAGAGGCTCTCTGGAACTGGTCTGAAGCGACTCCGAGGCCACGAACACTTTCTGGTTCCTCTTGATGGACTTTGCGTTTGAAGATGCCCACTGATAGGCAGCCGTCCAGCAGGGCAAGGTTCTGTCTGGTTCTTGGGTCACTGGGATATGATCAGGCTGAGCGTTGTCTCTCTCTCTGGACCAGTTCAGGACAATGTCTCTTTCAACAAGGGTTAGGAATCTGGACAAGTCAAGCCTCTCACAAAATGTGTTCTGACGTTTGATGGTCTGGTTTATTGCATCCAGTCCATTGTTTGTGAAAGGAATTCCCGGGGCGTAGCCTTCGTACCAGGTGTCATTGCGGTCGATTCATGACCCCTTGAAGTACTCCACGAAAGACAACAATCCGTGATCGTCAGAATCTTCGGAATCTTCGGAATCTTCCCAAAATATTTATCGCAGCTAATTTGCTGTTGAAACCCATCTTTTTTGCTGCTGGTCTATCTTTTTTGCTGCTGGTCCATCTAATTTGCTGGTCCATTAAATCCCTGCCATTAAAAACACGCTCAGAAAGTTAAAACAAAGAGAGGTACAGAAAAGCGTGCTATCCTTCTTAGCGCAACTACTACCCCGCTCTTCTTGTCAATTTCACTGCCTTTGCCATGAGCGGTGGACTGACGATGCTACGAGTATACGGTCTTGCTGAAAAATGGCATTGCGTTCAGTTTCATTCTGTGAGTTCGACAGCTACTTGACTAAATATTGTATTTTCGCCTTACGCGACTTGTTTTTGCTCATATGGAAACACGCGTTATTTTTTATATTTAGTCAAGTTTTGACTAAATATTTTAACATCGAGGGGGAATCGAAACGAGGGTCGTGGTGTATGTGCGTGCGTGTGTGCGTGTGTGCGTGCGTGCGTGTGTGTGTGTGTGTGTGTGTGTGTGTGTGTAGAGCGATTCAGACTAAACTACTGGACCGATCTTTATGAAATTTGACATGAGAGTTCCTGGGTATGAAATCCCCATACGTTTTTTTCATTTTTTTGATAAATGTCTTTCATGACGTCATATCCGGCTTTTCGTGAAAGTTGAGGCGGCAATGTCACGCCCTCATTTTTCAACTAAATTGGTTCAAAGTTTGGTCAAGTAATCTTCGACGAAGCCCGGGGTTCGGTATTGCATTTCAGCTTGGTGGCTTAAAAATTAATTAATGACTTTGGTCATTAAAAATCGGAAAATTGTAAAAAAAAATAAAAATTTATAAAACGATCCAAATTTACGTTTATCTTATTCTCCATCATTTGCTGATTCCAAAAACATATAAATATGTTATATTCGGAGTAAAAACAAGCTCTGAAAATTAAATATATAAAAATTATTATCAAAATTAAATTGTTGAAATCAATTTAAAAACACTTTCATCTTATTCCTTGTCGGTTCCTGATTCCAAAAACATATAGATATGATATGTTTGGATTAAAAACACGCTCAGAAAGTTAAAACAAAGAGAGGTACAGAAAAGCGTGCTATCCTTCTTAGCGCAACTACTACCCCGCTCTTCTTGTCAATTTCACTGCCTTTGCCATGAGCGGTGGACTGACGATGCTACGAGTATACGGTCTTGCTGAAAAATGGCAGCTACTTGACTAAATATTGTATTTTCGCCTTACGCGACTTGTTTCTACTGTTGCGATCGGTTTTGCCGCTGCCGCCACCCCGCCGCTACCATCGTGCTGCCGTCGCGTCGCTATATGGAAACATAGCTCTCTCTCTCTCTCTCTCTCTCTCTCTCTCTCTCTCTCTCTCTCTCTCTCTCTCTCTCTCTCTCTCTCTCTCTCTCTCTCCTCGATCACCATCCTCTCTCTCTGTTTCTCTGTCTCTGCTTCTCTCCCTTACCCCCCCCCCCCCTCCCTGTCTGTCTGTCTGTCTCTGTCTCTGTCTATCTGGCCCTGAGGTACCCCCACAGAAAGTAGTCGGGTGGGTTCAGATCAGGGGAGTAGGGAGACCAAGGTAAGTCAGTGCGGCGTGAAATGAGTCTGTCACCAGGGAAATATCGGCGGAGGAATTCCAAAGATTTGGCGGTGCACCGATCTTGTCGGTAGATAACTGTGTTCATATTAGCTCCTGTTAACCCGTGATTTGTACAAATGTAAAAACATTTTACAAATTACGTCGAACCTAAAACCGCGATTTGTAAAAATGTAAAAAGGTACAGTCGCATTCCACAAAGTAAACATGCCTTTTATTATTATTAATATTTGTTGTTTAGAAAACTACAGGTATTTGGAATAGACTATAGTGATGGCGTTTCATACCACAGGCGGTCAGACAGACAGATGGACAGACACACAGATAGAAAGCGCACAAACTTACTCGAACAAATAGTTCCTACTGACAGACAGTCAGACATACAGACACAGAGACACATGCATATTTGACACAGCCAGACACACAGAAAGACAGACACATAGACATCAGATAGACAGACACACAGACAGATAGACACACTAACAGACGCGCATGCATGAGATCCAAGAGTTTCTGTTGGAGTAGCTATTGAAACAGAACTAGCAATATTCAGCCGAATCAGATGATTTTCCCCCTTGTTTTTCCTCCCTTACCGTAGAGTTGATACTTCTTTCTTTCTTTATTTGGTGTTTAACGTCGTTTTCAACCACGAAGGTTATATCGCGACGGGGAAAGGGGGGAAGATGGGATAGAGCCACTTGTCAATTGTTTCTTGTTCACAAAAGCACTAATCAAAAATTTGCTCCAGGGGCTTGCAACGTAGTACAATATATGACCTTACTGGGAGAATGCAAGTATCCAGTACAAAGGACTTAACATTTCTTACATACTGCTTGACTAAAATCTTTACAAAAATTGACTATATTCTATACAAGAAACACTTAACAAGGGTAAAAGGAGAAACAGAATCCGTTAGTCACCTCTTACGACATGCTGGCGAGCATCGGGTAAATTCTTCCCCCTAACCCGCGGGGGGAAGTGTATACTTCGACGACTAGACAATTTACAATGATTGTAAAAAGTGTGTCTTTCTCCGCTTCAACAGTCAATGTCTTTATCTCGTGCTAATAAAACTGGGCTAGTTACCAACTCTCTCTCTCTCTCTCTCTCTCTCTCTCTCTCTCTCTCTCTCTCTCTCTCTCTCTCTCTCTCTCTCTCTCTCTCTCTCTCTCTCTCTCTCTCTCTCTCTCTCTCTCCCTCCCTGCCTTGTTCGTTGTGCAACGCGTTACTGGATTTTAGTGTAGGCCTATATTGTGTTGTAGGTTTCTAATCTTGGTTTTACTGTATACAGGTTCACAACTGGGTTCAATCTCTTTCTGCAATGTTCTGCGCCATTCTGCACTATCTTTATTAGTGTCGCATTGCTTCTCTTCTTTCTTTTGCTATGTGTGACAACTTCAGCCTTGACGTTTATTTGCTGGACAACTTTTGTCTTGTACTTTGTTCTATCGCAACTGACACACAGTGTTCATTTGTGGTTTTTATATTTAGTCAAGTTTTGACTAAATTGTTTAACATAGACAGGGAATCGAGACGAAGGTGGTGGTGGTGGTGGTGGTGGTGGTGGTGTGTGTGTGTGTGTGTGTGTGTGTGTGTGGGTGTGTGTGTGTGTGTGTGTGTGTGGGTGTGTGTATGTGTGTGTGTGTGAGTGTGGGTGTGTGTGTGTGTGTGTCTGTGTAGAGCGATTCAGAGAAAACTACTGGACCGATCTTCATGAAACTTCGCATGAAAGTTGCTGGGTGTTATATCCCCGGACATTGTTTGTATTTGTTTACGATAAATGTCTTTGATGACGTCATATCCGTATTTCAGTGAGAGTTGAGGCGGCACTGGCACGCCCTCATTTTTTAATCAAATTGATTGACATTTTGGTCACGCAATCTTCGACGAAGCCCGGACGTAGGTATTGCATTTCAGCGTGGACGCTTAATGATTAATGAATGAGTTTGGTCATTAAAAATCTCAAAATTTTAATCAAAATTAACATTTAAGCAATTTCATCTAATTCTTTATCCTTTTCTGATTCCAGAAACACAGTAGATATGTGACCCTCCACCACGAAATGAGTCGCATGTCACCTTGCGCGGTTCTGCGCTAGGCTTAATATAAGTCCGGGGAGTGTCTGGTAACAGTGTGAGGGTCACCTTAGTCACAGGCTTATAACTGAAACAGTTTTCGCTCTTTTCTAAAACGGTTTTCACCACTGGATAGAGCATAAAAAAACTCTTTAGGAAAATGTAAAAATATGAAAATCATGCAAAGGTGACATGCGACTCATTTCGTGGTGGAGGGTCACATATGTTATGTTTGGATGAAAAACAAGCTCAGAAAGTTAAAAAGAATACAGAAAAGCGCGCGTTCTTATCAGTAACTGCGCCATACTGGCTTTGTCACTTGAACGTTTTGTACGTAAATGTCAGCGTTTCAGTGTCGGTCACGAATTATCGTTTTTTTTTCTCGTGAAATGCAGTGCGTTCAGTATCATTATGTGAGTTTGACAGCTTGACTTTAATGTAGGCTATTAGTTTCGCTATACGCTACTTGTTTTTACTGCATTCAGGCGCACAGCAAAGTATAATTATGTTACACTGAGTTCAGCTTCTTTCTACAAACTAATGCTCTTTACCTGTACTGTTTTTATTTTGTTTCCTTATCTCTGTTCTTTTTGGTGTGCAGCGACTTCAGCCTTGGCGTTTGATTTTATCGGAAGGTTTGTGTTATATTTTGTCCTGACTTAAATTACCTTAGCACATGTGTATTCATTCTTTTCCAATACATGCCTGTCTCCTTTATAGTTCTGGTCGCTGCTTTCTATTCTGGCATGGTTTGTTGTACATGTATCATCATTTTCTTCTATTTGTTCTTTTTTTGTCAGGTTCTTTTTCTACTATAGTGATAAATAATGTCCTCCTTTCTTATGTTCGTCCAGTTTTGTCCATTTAGCTTTGTATTGTTTGATTCTGCTTAGCGCTCTTTGAAATCCAAAAACAAAGAGACTGCCAACGTTCCAAAATTCAGAATAAAAACCCCAAGAAATGTAAGTTGTTGGAACGTTTAATTATGGACAAAACAAAACGTCACGTTCACAAATATATCGACCCAGCAGTATTTTAAGTGCACAGGCCGACAAACACTAATTACACAACACTTATCTTGACGAAGTGTTCAGAGGCTTGACGTAGGGGTGGGGACGTAGCTCAGTTGGTAGCGCGCTGACTTTGTAGCCAGTTGGTCGCTATCAGCGTGGGTTCGATCCCCACGTTCGGCGAGAGATTTATTTCTCGGAGTCAACTTTGTGCAGACTCTCTTCGGTGTCCGAACACCCCCGTGTGCACACATGCGCACGAAAAAGATCCCACGTTCACAGCGAAAGTCTCAGGGCTTGGAAAACACGAAGGCACGCATGCATCATCTCTCGTCTCTGGTTATCATGATCGTATTTTCGATACTTTGACGAGACAAACCCAATGCTGGTGTGTCGAAGAAGACAGCCACAACGGGCTTGTTCGAATCAAACTATCACACCATATCTTCAGCGTATTACCAATACCTGTCCCAATATAGACCAGTTGGTCTAAGAGGACGTTAAACCCTGACCCTAATAGTCAGTCAGGCTTGACGTGCATTCGCTTATGTCTTCACTTCAAGCCGCTGACCGCCTGGCGTCTGGCATTATGGGGTTAGTGCTAGGACTGGTTGGTCCGGTGTCAGAATAATGTGACTGGGTGAGACATGAAGCCTGTGCTGCGACTTCTGTCTTGTGTGTGGCGCACGTTAAATGTCAAAGCAGCACCGCCCTGATATGGCCCTTCGTGGTCGGCTGGGCGTTAAGCAAACAAACAAACAAATAAACAAATCAAGCCGCTGAACATTTTGTCAAGATAAGTGTTGTGTGCTTAGTGTTTGTCTGTGCACTTAAAAGACCACTGGGTCGATATATTTGTTTACGCTCTTGAAAACACACACACACACACACACACACACGCGCGCGCGCGCGCGAGCACACGCACACACACAAAATCACATTTTTTGACTACTTTGCTAACATGCTTCACTGATACAAGTCTGTTTTTTGTCAACCATATTTAAGTCAATGTGCGCAGTGTGTGATACCGTCTCGAATATAAAATATATCACACTCTATTTTTAGTCAATCTGCAAAGAAAGTGATCAAGTCTCGAATACAACTTCATGATATCACACACTGTGTAACAGTGGAAAAAAAAGTAAAATAAACTATATCATACCTTCCATTTTCTGTGTCCTTGCTTTGTACCTGCAGCAGGCTGTCGCCGACAGAAGCAAAACAGTCACAAACTACTTTCTCACAAGTTTTAGAGCATAACATAAAACGTAAGAGTATAGTTCAGATTCAAAGCACAGCAACCGAGACACTTTCAAAGCCTGTGTGTCTCCCTTGTTCCTTCTCATTCTTTCTCTCACATACACTGCCGCTTCGAACCCTTGGCTGTGATATCAACGGGGCACCAACCTTTTGCCGTCATGTGAAGAAATCCAGAGGCGCCGGAAAAAAAGAATGTTGGACTTTTATTTACCTACATGGTATGGTAAGCAGTTGTGTGTTTGGAAAGGAATACATTTAAGGAGCAGGCGATCGAGAGGGGTGCGAGAGTGTA
>NW_027126742.1:12500-18036 GCF_037325665.1 Littorina saxatilis | reverse complement strand
AAAACAGTATAAGTTTATGTACATAAGTGCATTATATGAAACATTGTAGTTTATAAATGTTCATGACAAGGTGCAAAGCAAAAATTTGCAAGTCAATTAGAGTCAGAATACTATGCAATAGTACTTCAACTCTGCAAGACAATGGATAGTATGCAGAACATCATAATTTCGTGAACAAAACTATAAATCAAAAGTGAGTGACTGTGTCCCAAAGGATATAACAATCAAGAATATACTATTTTCATTAAATGGGATATATATTTGTTTTTGAAAGAATCTGTGCTGGTAGCTTCCCGTAAGGCATTCGGAAGAGCGTTCCAGAGACGGCCACCTGAATAAACTAGACTAGACTTAAATAAGTCTATCCTAGGAAGAGGAGTGTTAAATTTCATAAGGTGATGTGAATTCTTCAAAGAGAACTTTGAACAAATGGTTTGGGGTAGAGTTTCGGATATAATTTTATGCATAAAGATTCCTTTGTTAAAAAGCAGTCTTGACTTTAGAGGTAAGATCCCTAAATGTATGTAGTCTAACTCTGTGAGGGTAGTGTGCTTTAGTAATACTACTTTTAGTGCTCTTTTATGTAATCTGCTAAGTGGTTTCAAGGAATTTTCATTTGCTGAGTCCCATAGAGTGGATGCGTAATCAATAACAGATCAATTATGAGAGAGAGAGAGAGAGAGAGAGAGAGAGAGAGAGAGAGAGAGTGAGAGAGAGAGAGAGAGAGAGAAAGAGAGAGAGAGAGAGAGAGAGAGAGAGAGAGAGAGAGAGAGAGAGAGAGAGAGAGAGAGAGAGAGAGAGAGAGAGAGAGAGAGAGATCCTGCGTAAATGTGAAAACGTAACAACCTTGAATTTGACGAGGTGTTGAATACGTATTTGACAATCACACATACACAATAAAAAATAATAATAAACAAATGTATAATTATATCAATTTTATTGTGATCAACAATATTCAGATCATGCAAAAACAAACACCATACTTTGAAAAATCCGAAAGAACAACTGACAACATAATGTGCCGGATATACAACAATAAAACCTAAAGCAAAAGGCAACTAATATTGCAAGTGCTGTCCATATGTGTTTTATCTGCCACTCATGGAAACAAAGTGCACCTCACCAGGCTTTCTGTTCAATACCTGCAATATAAAGTTTGTAGTATCAATCTTTGGATTGTATTATTACTGTCCAAGAATATAAACAAATTAACTTGCAATTCTATATGTGTTTTATTTGTATGCTATGCATGACCGCTTTACACTTCTCTTGCTATCATGATTGAAGAGTATTATAAGTAGGAAGACCCAATTTGTGTTCTTTCTAACAAGATATCATTTTTGCTATCAACGGCAATGGTGACATTCCTAATTGAGGGGCTATATTGCTTCCACACAGATGGTGCTTGGGATTGAGGTGGATTGATAGGGGGTTTTGAATTTAATAAACACCTTTGATTTAAAAGCAATAGCGACTAGTGCAAATATGAAACAAACATGATACGTTTCTCAGGTTAGAACTTCGATTGTCACATGAAGCATCAGCTTTTCACATAACACTGCCTAGGCCTACTTGAAGAAAAAAAAACCAAACACACGCAGCTTTCATATAAACAGTCCTCAATGTGAAAACAGCAATATGTCACTTCTAACATGCAAAGCAAAACTGAAAACGTGTTGTGCATACAGGAGACAACCGTTCTAGGTTAACTGCCCCCCGGACAATTGCCCCCCGACAACTTCCCCCCCTAGGACAATAACCCCTCGTGATAATTTCCCCTTGACCAATTGCCCCCCATTATTTGTTGGTGTTAACTGAGATATTAAGTGCTTTATGGCTGTTTCAAGCTAAATAAAGGTAGTTGACTTGTATGATTAACTCTTCATCGCTTTGACGCTTCCTGGTTTCGACATATACAGACATACACAGATTCAAACAAATACACACACGCACAAACACACACACACACACACACACACACACACACACACACACACATACGCCCGCACGCACGCACGCACACACGCACGCATACGCACGCACACACAGAAAAACACAAACACAGAAACACACACACGCACACTTAAACACACACACACACAGAGACACACACACACACACACACACACACACACACACACACACAGCCGGGTTTGGGTTTGTGCGTCACTGAATAAGCAGACTATAATGCAGGTCTCTCCAAACAGTGCTTGAACCGCGTCCTGTACGCTTATAATTATACGCACGCACACAGATACACATTTCGAAAACACACGCATGCACGCGTTAACATTTCACGCACGCACGTGCAAACAGACACATTATAGACACCCCGGGACAAAATGACACACAAACACGCACGCACGTACTCACACGCGCACGCACTTACACACACTCACACACACAGACAAACACACACAGAAAAACACACACAGAAACAAACACAGACGCACACACATACACTCACACACGCACGCACACACACACACATACACACACACGCACACAAACACACAAACACACACACATACGATTCTGGGGAGGGAGGAGGAGGGGGTATTCGGGGGGCAGTTGTCCGGGGGGGGGGGGGGGGGGAGCAACTGTCAGCCCATGGTTTGGGGCATTTGTCTGGGGGGCAATTGTCATAGGGGCAATTGCTCAGGGCGTACAACACGTCTCTTGTTGTCACTTGTGCGCACAAAACTTGGTCACTGGATAAAGCATCAGATTCATAATATTCGCTTTTGAGAATGCAATACAATGTCATAAGTGAGCAATCTAGGTGAGCATACACTTTTGTTTTAAGAAAAGGTTTTATTTTAAATCGCAAGATTCCGAAGATGCCGTTTCGCTCACTTCATGAGATTACAGGACTGACAAGCGAAACCCGGTGGGGCTGAAGAACTTCATGGAATTCACACTTGCGTGATTTTAATTTTAATTTATTTTTACAAACATGCTTATAAATAAATGAGCGACAAAATAATACCAACCTTGTCATGTGAGATTCCCAGGAGTTCAAGCAATCGGGGTCTGCATCTCGCCGGTAGCAGAGGGCGTTACGAACGCAGCCGTCCAAAATGTCAACTGCACCTTCTTTTTTCATGAATTACGTCATTATTCACGACAAATTGTGAAAAAAACCGTCATGCATCTGTATGGCGGGGTGATTAACAAAGGTGCAAACATGAAAATGTATGCTTTCATTCAGTTGAATTGATGCTAGCTTATTATGAAAACGGCCGTTACGAAGCCATCACGTGTGACACAAAACACTCTCTGAGACATCAAATTCGTCCAAAGTGTGTCCTCGGTTGAATGAATGCATTTTCTGCATCTTCAAGCTGCACTTGTTGATTTGATCGTAAAAAAATAGTGATTATAAAGAAATTCATTTGGTTACAGAGGTCGGAAAAATCTAAGTGAGCGTGACAACATTCGATGCGTACGTAAGGCTGTTTTCAACTTCAGTTTTTGGGGTCTCAAACACAAAGAAAATAACAACAATTGCACAGGAATGAACCTTTATCGTTTCACAAAGTGACTTTCCAACAAATCATGCATAATCATCAGGGCCTCACATCCATGAGAGGTAGCATAGGACAAATGTCCTGGTCAATGTAAAAGTGATAGGACATTTGTCCTGAACAAAAACAAATCAATAGGGCATTTTTTTCCCGTAACAAAACGTAAATATAATTAAACTTGACTAGTTTCTTGGCACGAGGGTAAAAGAACAAAAATACTTTTCTTGGCAAAAAGGTCACAGAAAATATAAAATAAATTACATCGAGTCAGTGCAGTGTTTCTGTCTCTGAACTTCAACTACTATGCTGGTTCCTTTCTTTTGCTGAAGAGCATTCGCTTCCTCGTGGATGTCCACTTTTCAACAACCTTCACCACCCACTGTGACTTGTGAATGTCATCCTTTGGCCCCATCAAGCTTGAGACGAAGTTACGCGTGGGGGTGAGGGGGGGGGGGGGGGGGGGGGGTAGTGTCTTTCTTCGGCTCCGATGTTTGACTATCGCGATCGACATTCTCACCTGGGCAATCGGGCTCTAACTGCTCTGGGGCTGGAGGAAGCTCAGTTTCCGTGCTACTGACAGATGATGAGGGAAGGGACTTGAAGTGTAATTTCTTCTGTCCCTTTTCTGGGATCAGTTTTCGTTTAGGCGGCATGTTTGTTATTTTCGGGGAAAGCGCGAAGGGAGGCAACTCTCAACTGGCTTCGAGCATTCCGAGTTGCGAGCCTTGGAAACTCTTTGGTACTAGAGGCACAAAGTGTCTAATTTCGTCTGCTACACATCGCTTCGCAATACATCGATAAATTAGCATTCAAACTACTGTAAATTGAGAAGTACTGACGATGTCCGGATCAAATGATAGAATAATCGGACATTGACCACTTTGTGACAAAAACAATAGGACATTTGTCCTCCTGCATGAAAAATGTATAGGACATTTGAAAAAAATATCCTCATATGTCCGATGTCCGACGTGGATGTGAGGCCCTTAATTATTAATGAATTTATCGTGTCAATAGACCGTAGCTTCCAATATATGTACCGAGCCTGTTTCCATTTTTCTTACGCCATTTTTGTTGATTTACTGACATTATTACACTATATTAAATATCAAAATACAAATATGTTCATTCATTTTGCTGTGGGTGCTTCTTCAAACATATCTTTATCCACATAAACAGGGTGAAAGGTCTGACCACATTTGCTTCTGTAAAAATTTTGTTTTAAGTGACCGACCTAAGAATTCACCAGCTTTGGAGAATGACTCATCGACATGCTGTGCTTTAGTACAAATATTCTCATAAATAGGAACATCTGTTTAATGCAAATTAAGTTCACTTTTTGCTTCAGTCACCAAGACCAAGGAGTCAGCGCTGTTTCGATCAAAGGGTTTCGGCAAGCCCATGCAGGACTTGCTATTCTCGGACATTATAAGATGTTTGGTGGCTTGTTGACAGACCAGCTTTTTTGTTGGTCCAAGGGGACCATATCGTCTTTTGTTTCATCTTTATCGACCAAGGCCGAAGGCCGCGGTTGATAAATATGAGACAAAAGGCGATATGCTCCCCGAGGACCAACAACAAAATGCTGTTCTGTCAACAAGCCACCAAACATCGTTTTTGTCATCATTTTGGTTGTGCAACAAAATGCACAATAACCCACAGGGAGACGAATTTTTAGAATCCAACTCCGGGCCACAAAGCATCGTCACAGTAGCTCGAGATAACACGTCAACCTTGTATGTGACGTCAAACGTAGCTTGTTGACGCTTTTCTTCCAGTCTGAAAATGTACAGAGCTGCGATCATACGTGTGAGTTCAGTAAGTGTTGAGCATATTTCTTTTCTTTTTAAGTGTTTATGACTTTTCGTTGTGGATTTTGCGATTACAGATATAAGTTGTAAATTGACCATGAGTAGCCGCGGTAATTGTCAACATTGATTGGGTCTTTGAGAGTGAATGCTTACAATCGTTGTCCTCGGAAACACAAATCCAAAGCCACGATGGTTCCA
>NW_027126742.1:0-5000 GCF_037325665.1 Littorina saxatilis | reverse complement strand
CACATGTTTGCATCTTCGTTCATTTGTTTCATGTGGTATACACTCCTGGAGTACAAGTCCATCTCCGTTCATTTTGTTAACTTTTTTTTCTGACAGCCGCGTCGGCGATTTTAACTGGGACCATGTCAAAATTGTGTCATGTCCATTCATTCCGTTTACCTACTTTGTATATAAACATTTATAACCTCTTTGTTTACCTATTTTTCGCTAAGACTTTTCCCTGTTTTTCGCTTAGTTATTATTACTGTTATTCCTTTTTAGAGAAAGACACCCGTTCACTGATGCTTGTCCCACGCCAAGCTCCCGATCTCCAGCCCTGGTTCTTCTTCTTCAAAGAAGATGTAACCTAAATTATAAATGCCATTGTTAGCTTAAGATCCAGGGTTGATTGTTTTTACTCAGTATCGGCCAGGTGCTCGCAATTTTTTTTTTCATGACTTCGACACTGTTTTAGTATATATATATGTTTTTTAGTTTTTTACGGACAAAAAGGTTTTCGAGCTGCTCTCTTTATCTTTTTCCATACACATTTCTTGTGTGTGTACTACGAGAAAAATGTTGATGCAAAACCGCAACCTTCCTATTTCCCTCAACCAAGTAAAAATAAGTGTTACGGGCATATACTCCGGAACATTATACTTCTTATTTTGTTGCTACTTATTTTCGGAGATATCCATCCAAATCCCGGACCTGGGAAAAGAGGCAATTTAACGAATTTATCTGTAATTCACATAAATGTGAGGAGTCTGAAAAGTAAACTTGATTTACTGAATTCTGAAATACAAAATTATGACGTCATAACTCTTTCGGAGACTGGCTCTCAGATCATATTCCTGATTCAGAACTCGCCCTGCATGGTTTCCAACTGCCGATCCGCAGAGACAGACCGCATGATCCACACGGTGGAGTAGCTGTCTATGTTAGGAACGGATTGTACTGCAAACCTCGATTCGACCTCAATGTTCCAAATTTGGAAGCTCTCTGGATTGAAACAAGATTAAACCAAGATATTCTTTTTTTTGGTACGTTTGAAAAACCACCTAATGCAACTGTTGAATATTGGGATCTGATTGATCAGTCCATTAAACATGTAAATTTGATGCCATGTAAATTTATGTTTTTAGGCGACTTTAATTGTGACTTTTTGAATAACCCCTCCAAACGCCTGTTGGATATATTGTTACTGAACAACTTACAACAATTGGTTAAAACCCCTACGCGAATAACAGAAAGCACCTCCACGTGTCTTGACCTAATTATAACGCCTACGGTAGATATAGTTGATAAGATTGAAGTTATTCCGCCCGTTTGCAGCGATCACTCCGTACCGCACGTCATTTTAAAGCAACAGACACAACACAAATCGTCCTTTAAACGCACTATTTTGAATTATGGTAAACTGGATAAGGAAAAATTGATCTTAGAGCTTTCGAAAGTTAACTAGTTTGAACTTGTAAATGACCAGCGCATTGACCATGCTGTACAACTCTTCTCGGATCACTTCATTAACACTGCCATGTTGTGTATGCCAAGTAAAACTGTTAAGCTAGGATTCCATTCTTACGGCTGCGGTGCGGCTCCGGCGACGGCAATTTGAAAAACATTGATGAAAGAAGGGATGACCCCATTCACACGGGTGCGGTACGGCGACGGCGACGGCGACGGCGACGGCGACGGCCCGGCGTGCGTGCGTTTTTTCAAGAAAGCTCCATGTAGCTTTCTGGACTGCCGTCGCCGGACGCCGTCTGGTATTTTGTGGGCGTGTCTCTTTTCCCGCGTTTTTCTCAGAGCCTTTCCGAGCACAAAGAGACGAACATACTGCTGAAACCTTTCGCCATCGAGTTGCAGTTCTTGAACTAGATGGTGATACTGCCGTCTTTTCTCCAAAATGGCATGCACCCACCAGCGATGTCGTCTCTTTTGGCGTTTTTTCATTTGGCGGTACGCTAATAATATTAACATAAATTGTTCTTCATTATGAATGACAGTTTGCATGAGACGAGACCAATGTGGAGCCATGGCGGCATTGGCGGGAAAAGAACATATCCGGACGACGTCGCCGTTATATACGGTTCACGACGATGCGTTTTTCTCGCCAGAGCCGGATGCCGTTGCCGTCGCCGGAGCCGGAGCCGCACTGAATCCTAGCTTTACGGTCCGTGATTCAGATGCTCCGCGGATGACAGAAACTATTTTGAAATTAAGAGACAGAAAACGGTTTATTCATACATTGGCTGTACATGTTGACACTCCTGAAGCCTGGGCACTATTTCGACAAATACGTAATCAATACACCGATACTATACGAACTTGCAAATTGGAATATGTTAGAGAACTCGACAGCTCAATTTCTAATAGTTTAAATTTTGGAAGTAAAAATTGGTGGAAGTTGGTTAAATCCTTCCTGGCAAAGAAAGGAGTGAACTCTTCGGAAGTACCTCCGCTATTATCGGAAGGAACAGTTGTTTATAACAATTGTGATAAAGCCGTATTGTTTAATAAGACCTTTTTAGAGCAGAGTACACTTCAAGTTCAAGGAGAAACTGATGATGTACCACCTATTACGTCCGTAGAAACATCGATGGATAACTTTGTATTAACAAATGAAGAAGTCGCAGATGTAATTGGTAAATTAGACCTGAACAAAGCAGTCGGCCCTGACTGCATACATAATAGACTCCTGAAGGAAAGTTTGTCTGTCATATTAGAACCACTTACACTGTTATTTAACCGTTCGTTACGCGAAGGTAAATTTCCATCGATTTGGAAAACCGCCAATGTTACACCTATTTTTAAGAAAGGAGATAAAAATGTATGTGCAAATTATCGCCCTATATCCCTTCTCAGTTGCGTTGGAAAAGTTTTAGAAAAGTGTGTTCAAAAACACGTTTTTGAATATTTGAAAATAAATAATTTGTTAACGCCTTATCAATCTGGCTTCATGCCAGGTGATTCTACTGTTTATCAATTGATATGTTTATATGACGATATTTGCAAATCCTTAGACAACGGTCAAGCAGCACAAGGAATATTCTTTGATGTTTCGAAGGCCTTTGATAAAGTGTGGCACAGAGGTCTCATACACAAATTGGAAGGAATTGGTATTAGATATGGGTTGTTAGACTGGTTTATTGATTATTTAAAAGATAGAAAACAGGCTGTTGTGGTAAAAGGTAGTCAGTCCCCATATTTGAAAATCCAAGCTGGTGTCCCACAAGGATCGGTCCTTGGACCTTTGCTCTTTGTTATTTATATTAATGATATCGTTTGTGATATTGAAGCAATTATAAAACTGTTTGCTGACGATACAAGCCTGTATCTTTGTTTACAAAGTGATGATATTCGTGCTGAAATTCTGAATTCTGACTTGGTTAAGATACATGATTGGGCAGCTAAATGGAAAGTCAAATTCAACCCTGTGAAGACCGAGTTATTGAACTTCACCAGGAAAAGAAATCCTGTTTTTCATGACTTAAATTTTGATAACACAATTCTGCACGATTCATTTACTCATAAACATCTGGGTGTTGTCTTGCAAAACGACTGTAAATGGGAAGCACATGTTCAATCCATTATTGCGACATGCAGACCTCTAGTAGCGTGTTTGAGATCGTTCAAATATAGGCTTAGTCGGAAAAGTCTGGAAATTATTTATAAGACCTTCATAATGCCTTTTGTTTGATTATGGTGATACACTATGGGATAATTGCACTAATGCCATGGCAGAAGAACTTGAAAATTTACATTTGGACGCCATTAGAACAATAATTGGCGCTGTGCGAGGCACTAGCCACTCAAAACTGTATGCTGAATCTGGATTTACCTCGTTGAAAGAAAGGCGCCGAAGGCACAAATTAATTTTGTTTCATAAAATGATTAATAACAAAACACCCCATTATTTCAATTTAAGACTCCCGCCTTTGGTATCTGAGTCAAACCCATATCACAGACGACGACTTCTAAATCGCAAGATGCCACCATTTAAAACGGAATTGTATCGATCATCCTTTGTTCCATCTGCAACATACTTTTGGAACACACTACCAGAATATGTCCAACAAAGTGACTCACTGAGTTATTTAAAACGTTTTCTTGCCAGGGACGATGTTGTTCCCCCAGCACACATTTACGGAGAGACTCGAGACCTAGAAATTTTACACTGTAAGCTGGGATTAACGATTAGTGATTTGAAACATCATTTAGTTATCCGTCATTTAAAGTAACGATAGTGAATGTGAATGCGGCACTGGTGCAGAAACAGTTGACCACTATTTTTTTGAATGCCCAACTTATTTGCAAGATCGCCAGGATACCATTTATACGCTTCACAATCGTTTTATTAACATTGTTACTTTATTAGAAGGGGATGTGAACGAAAGTCATTTTGAAAATATTAATATATATATAAAACTGTTCAGGAATTCATCAGACGTACTGGCCGGTTTGGAAATAATTAGACAAACACAGATTCTCTCTCTCTCTCTCTCTCTCTCTCTCTCTCTCTCTCTCTCTCTTCCACCTCCCTCCCCCCTTAAGCCTCCCCTCCCCCGGTCTGAATACTTGTCCCCAAATATTTGTTCTTGATTTGTTTAATCACCGATTATTATCCTTTACGCATTCTTCTGGTTAGATGTGTATGTGTGTTTACTTTATTTTCTTTGGTGTTTTCTCACCTTCTTTTCGTCTTTTCTTTTCTCTCCTAAATTTGGTAAATATTTTGAGTAAAATTTACGGATTGTTTTTATTTACTGTGTAAGGGCTTGTCTGCCAGGTTCTTATTGTAAATGTGTTTGAAGACACCACCATAAGCCGTAGGCTTGTTGTTGTCTCCACCCTATGTCGATGTACATTTCCTGAACATGTAAATATGAATAAACATTGTTTAACCCAAAGACATTAGTCAGAAGCCACGAATAGAAACCTTACAGTGAGTACCGGAGTGCTGCGCGTCCAGGTATAAGGGTCTTGTGGAGACACAGAAGACACTCAGCTTAAATGCT
>NW_027126741.1:0-14417 GCF_037325665.1 Littorina saxatilis | reverse complement strand
TTTTCGAATGTGTACAGCCTATATAGCTGCCTTCTTTCTTCGTCGATCTTTCTCTCCTTTTAATGTTTTTACTTTTATTTTTTGAAATATTGAACAATGTGCTAGCACTTATCACCGTGACTGCTGTGTCCTTAGTAACAAAAGCATGCTTTTGATCGATCACGTATTCATCACGTATTCATTTCGACCCGATTTTCCGATTTTCAAGCAAACAAACTTCTATTAATATTAATTCCCAGATCATCTTTAACAAAAGGCTTCGTTTTATGCACATTGTCAAACGAATTCTTTATTCCATAATGATTTTGTTTTCTTGAATACAGCTCGAAAGCTTTGATCTTCACACAAAGCACGTTACTGTTCTCGCATGAGAGAAGGATGAAGTCCAAAAACAAGTTCACAAAACAAATGACGGCCTTGACAGAGAAGAGAAAAATTGTCCATGAAAGCTTTGATCTTCGAACAAAGCTCATGCATAAAGGCTGAAATCAAAACAAGTGCAGAAAAACAAACTTACAGGCTTGAAAGAGGAGCGGCGGGGGATGTGTGTGTGTGTATGTGTGTGTGTGTGTGTGTGTGTGTGTGTGTGTGGGGGGGATAAAACGCTTGATCCTAAATGATAACACTCCTGCACAATATACTGCAAAAGTGCAAATCTTTTGGTTGACAGGTGCAGAGGTGGTTAGCGCCATTTATCTCTGCTGACAAGCATCGTTGAGTAAGCTAGAGAGTTGTGCAGCCATGAAGTTGCACAAACAGCTGCTGCATTCCAACAAAAAATGGACGGAACGTACGTTGACACTGTTTTGAATACATATATAGCATGTGTAGGTATCACCGCAGGTGTAGTGTTTATGTACGTTTGTTTGTTTGTTGGTAAAGTTGGTTTCTCTTTTGTGTGCAAAATGTGCGAAGAAACACAGACAATGAGACAGAAGAGGCAGAGACTGACAAGAAATTCAGTGAAGACAGTCTATGACACACACACACACACACGCACACACACACACACAGACACACACACACACACACACACACACACACACACACACGTTCCTTAACGAAATAAAATAGACCTCAAACAATCATTGAACGTTCCTACTTCTTCCGACGGCTGTCATTATAATCCACATCTTCCAGACATTCTCGCATTGGTTCACCGAGGACACTTACCTGAAACATACAAATAGAAAAAAAACCATGATTAGACCTTTTGGGGAAACGGTTTGTATGACAGATATTCAGAAATGAAGGACTAAGGAAATACGAAATACCATGTTAAAAAGACGTGCACATGAACAACTATAACAGAATATGAATAAACGCATGTTTCAAAGAAATCTGTGAAAGAACAGAAACAATATAAATCAAGCATTATTGACAAGTGAGATTCTGACCCCAGAAAAAATGACGGTGATAATCATAACGTGCCAGTGTTTGCAGGGGCCAAATATAAATTTGAAGGCTAAAAAAGAGAGATGAGGGAGAGAGAGAGAGAGAGAAAGAGAGAGACAGTGACAGAGAGAGAGAGAGATAGAGAGAGAAAGAGAGAGAGACAGTAACAGAGAGAGAGAGACAGTGACAGAGAGAGAGAGAGGGAGAGAGAGACAGAGATAGAGAGAAAGAGAGAGAGAGTGAGAGAGAGAGAGTGAGAGAGAGAGAGAGAGAGAGAGAGAGAGAGAGAGAGAGAGAGAGAGAGAGAGAGAGAGAGAGAGAGAGAGAGAGCAACAACAAAGCCAGGACGCAAACTGTAATAACGTTAATGTAGCTTTCAACGCTGAAGATAAGATATGTCTCGAAACGATAAGTGATAGCCGAATTATTAATTTCAATTCATCGTATTTGCTGATGGAACTTCTCTCTCTCTCTTTCTCTCGCTCTCCCTCCCTCCCTCCCTCCCTCCCTCCCTCTCTCTCTCTCCCTCTCCCTCCCTCCCTCCCTCCCTCCCCTCCCTCTCCCTCCCTCCCTCCCTCTCTCTCCCTCCCTCTCTCTACGTCCCTACCTCTTCCTTCTATCTCTACCCCTGCCCGCTCTCCCCCTTTCTCTGTGCAATTCATGATGTCCATCATAAGGTAGGGAGGGATAATGCAGCTGTCAAACTTGATGATCGCAGACCTCACATGCTGGCGGATGCTACGCCAAGTTCAGATTCCCCCTCTTCTCAAGCACAGCACTTCCAGCCACCCCCTCCCCTAATCCTACACCCATACTCCTCCCTAACCCTTTCCTCCATCTTCAATCCAATTCCAGACCAGCGCTTTCACTCTAAAACGGTAATTTAATAATTCACTCACTGATGTCAAACCGGACAGAAACACAATCTCAGTTTGCACAGATTAAAATCTTCTGCGTTCAGCTCACAGTTTATGTTTTTGTGCTCTCTCTCTCTCACTCTCTCTCTTTTTCTCTCTCCCTCTCCCCCCCCCCTCTCTCTCTCTCTCTCTCCCTCTCTCTCTCTGTCTGTCTCTCTCTCTCTCACTCTCTCTCTCTTTCTCTCTCCCTCTCTCTCCCCCCTCTCTCTCTCTCTCTCTCTCTCTCCCTCTCTCTCTCTCTGTCTGTCTGTCTGTCTGTCTCTGTGTCACAGTTCACATTTTTGTGCTTTCTCTCTCTCTCCCTCTCTATCTCTCTCTCTCTCTCTCAGTCTCTCTCTGTCTCTCTCTCTCTCTCTCTCTCTCTCTCTCTCTCTCTCTCTCTCTCTCTCTCTCTCTCTCTCTCTCTCTCTCTCTGTATTTCTTGATTTTAAGAAAGCTTTTGATCTTGTAGATCACACATTACTTTTACATAAACTCGCATTGTACGTGAACAATCCCGCAACGTGTTCATTCTTTAAATCATATCTTGTCAACAGAACACAGTATGTTTCTATAAACGGTAAAACCTCTCCCAAAGGATGTTTAAAGAGTGGAGTCCCCCAGGGGTCAGTTTTAGGGCCTATTTTGTTTTGTGTATTCATTAATGACCTCCCCCTTCATATATCTAATTCAAAAGTTAAAACGAAATTTTTTTGCAGATGATTCGACGTTTCACACAAGCTGTAGGACTGTTCAAGAAATTCAAGTTTCCTTACAGTCTAGTCGGAATGAAGTCAACAATTGGTGTAACCAGAATTTTATGATAGTGCACCCAGGGAAGACAAAAAGCATGATTATTACAACAATGTACGATGATATATTTGGTGTTTGATAGTGTATGATTGTTTGTTAGTTGTAGATTATAGTACGATGTTTGATGTTGTAATGTTTGTGCGTGTGTTATAATGCAATATGTTATGATGTAATGTGTGATGATGTATTCGGTGTTTGATAGTGGATGTATGCTTGTTAGTTGTAGATCTAGTACGATGTTTGAGGCTGTAATGTTTGTGCGGGTGTCATATGTAGCCGTACGAGGGTTCCAGTGTGTGAGTTGTGCATGGCCGGGCGCTAGAGTAGTGCTGCATGAATGAGTAAGTGCATGTGGAGTTGTATGGCTGGGTGAATTGTGGGTTGCGTACGTCCGAGGGGCACATGTAGCCTGTGTGTCTGAAGTAGTGGGTATGTGTGCGTAAGGGTGTGTTGATATTGAACTTCAGTTGTTGCTTTGTAAATGTCTATGTATCAGTGTATTATGTCTTGCCACACACATGCCAAATTTCCTTGTATTGATGAGGACAATAAAATTTCTTGTATCTTGTATCTTGTATCTTGTACAAGACAAAAACACCAGTCACGACCTCTTAATTTAATTTTTTCTCTGGAATAACAACCTGTTCAGCAGGAAACGGAACATCGTGTTTTGGGTGTGATAGTCGACCAAGAATTAAAATGGCAATCTCATGTACATTATATTTGTCAAAAAGTATCCAAGAATTTGTTTCTGCTATCAAAGTTAAAGCAATATGTCGATATCGCAACACTAAAACTATTTTATCATGCCCACATCTTATCCCATATTACGCATCAACTCTTTGGGATGGCGTCTCTGATATTCACATGAAAAAAATTAAACTCTCTACATCGTCGGGCAGCTAAAATCATGTTAAATGGTCCACAATTATCAGCTGATTTGAAGTTAAAGAATCTAAAGTACCTGCCGCTAGTTAAACAGTTACAGTTTAATAAGACTGTAATGATGTACAAAGTATATCATGGCGAAGTGCCCAACTATATTCAGGACCTATTTCACAGAGTCACCGAAAGGTACGGGTCTATCAATTTTCTACCACCAATACCCAGGATTGATTTGTTCAAAACTAGTCAACTGGCTCTATGGGGTGGAACTCCATTCCGTCTGTAATAAGATCATTAACCTCACTGAAGAGTTTTAAACAAGCTCTGCATAATCATTATATGTCTACCTAGATGGCTACTAGTCTTAACATGTGCAAGTAGCTGTCAACAATTGGCAAAGCTATATGAATTACAAAAATATGTTCTTTATTACATGTATTATGTGGAATTTATGTTGCGATTTTCCATCATCATCATCATCATCATCATCATCATCATCATCATCATCATCATCATCATCATCATCATCATCAAATCATCATCATCATCATCATCATCATCATCATCATCATCTTCATCATCATCATTTACACCATATAATCATTGTAAGCATTAGTGTAAACGTTGGTATTGTGTGAATGTTACCGTCGATCACTTTACAACATGTGTAACCTCAATTAACATGTTGCATGTTTCGCTTTTGATTTGTATGTTGATTACTTTGTCATTTTGTTGTTTGTGTTTATTTGCTTGTTTGCTTACTTGTCGATTGTTTGCTGGGTCGTTCGTTTAATTTGTTTATTTGTCATGTTGCTTTACTTGTTTATCATTTATTAGACATTTGTATTAGAAGTAAGGACCGGTTGTAAGAAAAGGCGTCACCTTAATTAAACCTCTATCCTTGAAAAATAAAGTTCCATCATCTCTCTCTCTCTGTGTTTGTCTGTCTGTCTGTCTGTCTGTCTCTGTCTCTGTCTGTCTCTCTCTCCCCCCCCCAAAAAAAAACCCAACAAACCCTGTCTGTCCTTCTCTCTTCTGCCACGCCACTACCATGTAAAATTGTATTTCACCCGATTTACTTTGATAGCCTGCAGCACGTTAAATTACTACTGATCAAAACTTTTCAAAAAAATAAGGAAGAAATATAATTTATTTCCATTTATTTGTGCCGCTTTTTCGGCTTTTTTGCGTTGCTCGTTCTTGTTTTCTTCCTTGCATCACCACCCCCCCCCCCCAAAAAAAAAAAAAAAAAAAAAAAAAACCACTTCAGTATACCTTAGGCCGACTTTTTTCCCATCCGCAACAGACTTCGTCTATGCGATCACGTGACAGCGAAGGGAGATCACCTGGACACCTGCAATCTTTGACAGGGGAGTTAGCCCCAATGGCCAGAGCGTTAACCTACATAGGCTGGGCACGTGACCCATAACACCTGAGGGATGTGGGTTTGAAACTTGGCTATGAAACTGTCACAAATGTTTACCAGGGGGCAATAGCGGCTGGTCGTGCTGGCTTTTGTGCTATTACTTTGGTTTTGCAGTCCTCGGTGACCAAAACGAACAAAGTAAGCTTACTGAGGAGCCGCTGGATTGACTCAAGACTCAAAGACTCAAAGTTTTTACTGTCCTTATAAAAACAAGGCAATTTGCCACGCAGTGTCAGGCGATAACAGACATAAAATACATCACATTTGCTAAGAATTAAGAATTGCACTTAAAACTAACAACACTAAACCGTATCACATTTACTAAGAATTTAGAGTTGCACTAAAACACATCTAAAACAAGTTTTGGTGTGTGAGGTAGTTTATTTTTGTTAGCTTCTAAGCCCTGTTGGCCTAAAGCCGAATCTAGTGAGAGAAAAAAAACCTCGTGAAACCTTGTGGAACGGTTGCAATCGACGAAGAAAATTTGTGTTTGTTTGACTGAGAACAACGGGGGCTGATGTTTTGTGTCAGTAGTCGGTGAAACGCCGAAACTTACTCCAAATCAACGAAACCTTTAAACAAGACTTTATCAATTCAATTGTTATCATGACAGAAACAATATATAGCATTTAGGATTTCTCAATCAAGAATAGTGCTTATTTTAAGCAATCCTAGTGAAAACATAACAGTGGTAAAGCATGATGGCGGACTAAATCGAAGTACTCATTTCAGAATACTATAACAAACAGAAAAGCAAGATATATTTGCCGTCTTTTTGGCAGAACTGACCGGCTTCGTCTCGGGAAGGGAGAACTGAAGGCGGCACCGAGGACTGCCTTTGTAGGGGAAATTTAATAACAACCTTTTGAACATGCAACGGCTTGTATAAGAAGATGGTGTTTTAGATTATAAACTCTCAAAAGGAAAACGCCCACACTGGGCAGACGAACACCCACTCTGCAGTCTTGGACTTTTATTGAGGCAAGCTTTCCCACGTGACATTATAGGCCAGACACTAGCGACACACACGCCTCGTTATAGTGACTGGCCAATAATGTCATGAAGGAAAGCGAGCCTCGATAAATCCAAGAGTATTCCCGCTTCAACAACACAATCAAACTGGCCCGGCAGTGTTATTTCTGGAATTCATTAATTGATCCCCCCCCCCCCCCCACACCCACCAACAAACATGACATCCGCACCCGCCATATCCCACTAGGACGGTAAATCATGAATTGAGTGAAACCTGATGGAAGTTCGAGTTTTGTGTAACACAGAGTTTGTGATTCACTGACATTCCTTTCCTGTATAGTTTTATGTTGTTAAAAAATCATCAGGAAAAATAACTTTGCAAATGAATGGCGAATAAATCATACGAGAAAATGCCACTGAACTGGAGGCGTGCGCAGAATAAATGAACGCCCGCGCGCTGACATACACACACACACACACACACACACACACACACACACACTCACACACACACGACATTCACAGAGTATAATAATATATTATATGAACTTTGTCAACACAAAGTTTGACACCAATTCCCACCGACACTTCACAGCCAGTTGCCGACACAGCCAGACGATTGTCACAGTATGAGGGGTCATCAAATGGCCTTTGGGGCTGTGTCCCATATAATCTTTATGTGCTTTATTAAGATTTACGATCGATGGAACCTACAGTGAGACCTAGTTTTCTCTTTCCGACATCACTAAGGGGTCGAAATTCCGACACCTCGCAATGACTATACAACCACCGTGCTGTATATAGGTTAAAGGCGACCAATGTGGGACAACTCAAAACGCATGCACAGCAAAATAAAAGCATCCAATATGGAACAGTTGAATACACATACAGGAAGATGCACACCATTATTAACGCTTTGTCTCTTTAGTTCTCATGTTATGATGCCCATATATATGCCAATTTCGGGTGAAGTTAGTTAATGTATTAATTTCTTATTTGTACTAATTTCTTTGTACATGTATATTTGTTTATTTTTGTATGTTTGTATTCATTTATCTATCTATCTATCTATCTATCTATCTATCTATCTATCTATCTATCTATCTATCTATCTATCTATCTATCTATCTAATCTTATCTATCTATGAGGCATTGCACATCGCTCAGACCGCACAAAACATACAGTCCTGGGCCCGCTACACAGCAGCTCACAGTATACGTTCTGTACGTTCAGCGTATACTTTCCGGTGGTATCAGCGAAAAATCCGTATTGGACCTACCAGCTGAACGTATACGGTCTCTTTACATAGATAGATTGACGTGACGTCACACGGAAAGAACGGAAACTCGCAGTAAAAGAAACAAGTCGCGTAAGGCGAAAATACAATATTTAGTCAAGTAGCTGTCGAACTCACAGAATGAAACTGAACGCAATGCCATTTTTCAGCAAGACCGTATACTCGTAGCATCGTCAGTCCACCGCTCATGGCAAAGGCAGTGAAATTGACAAGAAGAGCGGGGTAGTAGTTGCGCTAAGAAGGATAGCACGCGTTTCTGTACCTCTCTTTGTTTTAACTTTCTGAGCGTGTTTTTAATCCAAACATATCATATCTATATGTTTTTGGAATCAGGAACCGACAAGGAATAAGATGAAAGTGTTTTTAAATTGATTTCGACAATTTAATTTTGATAATAATTTTTATATATTTAATTTTCAGAGCTTGTTTTTAATCCGAATATGACATATTTATATGTTTTTGGAATCAGCAAATGATGGAGAATAAGATAAATGTAAATTTGGATCGTTTTATAAATTTTTATTTTTTTTTACAATTTTCAGATTTTTAATGACCAAAGTCATTAATTAATTTTTAAGCCACCAAGCTGAAATGCAATACCGAAGTCCGGGCTTCGTCGAAGATTACTTGACCAAAATTTCAACCAATTTGGTTGAAAAATGAGGGCGTGACAGTGCCGCCTCAACTTTCACGAAAAGCCGGATATGACGTCATCAAAGACATTTATCAAAAAAATGAAAAAAACGTATGGGGATTTCATAGCCAGGAACTCTCATGTCAAATTTCATAAAGATCGGTCCAGTAGTTTAGTCTGAATCGCTCTACACACACACACACACACACACACACGCACAGACAGACACACATACACCACGACCCTCGTTTCGATTCCCCCTCGATGTTAAAATATTTAGTCAAAACTTGACTAAATATAAAAAGTCGAAAAACAAAATGTCCCAGGTCTTCTCTCTCTCTCTCTCTCTCTCTCTCTCTCTCTCTCTCTCTCTCTCTCTCTCTCTCTCTCTCTCTCTCTCTCTCTCTCTCTCTCTCTCTCTCTCTCTCTCTCTCTCTCTCTCTCTCTCTCTCTCTCTCTCTCTCTCTCTCTCTCTCAGTTCAACGCATAGACTTAATTGTTGCTTGACTTTCTGTCAGCGAATTCCATTCGAGCGAAAAGCAACATTTGATCAGTCAAACTGGTAGTTCGGAGGAGCAATGGTTCGTTCCGTGCAAATACCAGTGCTGTCGAACAGGCGAGATCCTAGACTGCAGTTTGGCGATGAACGCTGAACAGAGAGAGAACACACACGCACACGCACACACACACACACACACACACACACACACACCACACACACACATACGCACATATACACAGACTCTCTCTCTCTCTCTCTCTCTCTCCCCCGCTACATACCCCCACCCACCCTTCTGCTCCCACCTACCCAACCCACACCTAACCACCTATACACACACTCCCACGGGCAAAAACGACGGAAAATGCCAAAGAAAGCACCTGCAGGTCTAGTGTAGCGGGGTAAAAACATCAGGACAACAAATCCAGGCAGATGCGTCTATCGGAGTCGCTCTGGGGCTTGCTATCCATTCTCGGAGCGTGAGAAACAATCGTGGTGCCAACGCTTTCAGCCCTAAAACCTTCGTTGGTTTGGCTGAATGCATAAAAACACTTCCGCGGACGAACGCTTTGTTATCTACAAGATTTAGATCCTGGCACCACACACAAAGCTGTATGAGACTTTGACAATATGGATCGCTTGAAATGAGAGATTTTGAAAACAAGAACGGGAAGACATTACACAACCCAGAAAAGAACAAGAACAAGAACAATTACAAGAGCAACATCTGAAGTCTGAGCTCTTTTACTTGTTGGGTTGCGAATAAAAACGAAATCAAAACAAAAACTCAGTCTTGACAGAGTCGATCACAATGTTATCAATATACCACAAAGAAAGAATGTCAAACAAGTGGTTTTCATACAGCACAATCCATAGCAACAAGTAAATGTGCAGAAGACTGGTAATGCATCACTGTGCCTTTTGAACTAATTATTATGACTTGAAGTTTATGCTGTGATTGTGTTGTCAGATTAAAGATATCAAAGCGACCAATCAAATAAGTGTACTACATAAATTAATGCTTCAGTAATTCAACAAAGAATTCTCGCTCTCCGCATGCAGGAAGAAGCCAACCTGTTGATTTTGTGTATGCATTCATGTGGAAGGATGCTCATCTATATATCATGTACAAACTGGGCCAGTGTCCATGGGCGAGTTATCAATCGGGTGGGAGCCAGCCGATGGGTTGGATTGGTTGAAATTGAGAACTGTTTGTGCACATTTGATTTTAACCAATCCCGAAGCTGCTGTCTTTCACCCGGTTGGTAAAACTCTTGTGCACATGTGATTTTAACCAATCCCGAAGCTGTCTTTCACCCGGTTGGTAAAACTCTTGTGCACATGTGATTTTAACCAATCCCGAAGCTGTCTTTCACCCGGTTGGTAGAACTCTTGTTCACATGAGCCCAGAACAGATGTGTGATGGTCTACACTGATTGCTAAAACGTGAAGGGCGATACCCGTAATCTAGCATGGCTAACAGAGCTTTGAATAAATTGGTTAAAGCTGTATGACACCCATCAATGTAAACACTGCACGCCAAAAAGAAATGGTCCAGATACAACTTTGACACTAATTTTCTGGTCTCTCCTGTAGTTTAATTTGACGTGTGGACCTAAAACCTACCCAAAAAAACACCAAATCGTACAATGGGCGTTTCATGTCTATATATCTGTCTGTTTGTCTGTCCGTCTGCCTGTCTCGCTTTGCTTGTTTGTTTGCTTAACGCCCAGCCGACCACGAAGGGCCATATCAGGGCGGTGCTGCTTTGACATATAACGTGCGCCACACACAAGACAGAAGTCGCAGCACAGGCTTCATGTCTCACCGTCACATTATTCTGACACCGGACCAACCAGTCCTAGCACTAACCCCATAATGCCAGACGCCAGGCGGAGCAGCCACTAGATTGCCAATTTTAAAGTCTTAGGTATGACCCGGCCGGGGTTCGAACCCACGACCTCCCGATCACGGGGCGGACGCCTTACCACTAGGCCAACCGTGCCGGTGTCTCGCTTTGTGTGTGTCTCTCTATACAGTCTTGAATTGAGCGTTTGAAAATGCCTGAGCCTGAAGGTGGGTGTAACTTACACCTCGTGGTATCAGTCTGCCTTAGAGATGAGGACGACAGTTGGCCAGATGGCCAGAATAGCGCGCTGCATTTTCCTGCATAGAACTAAGGCGCGTCTGCCGCGACGATGCCTGAGCTAAACATTGGTGGGCACTGCCCACAGCCCTGCACACGGCACTGTTAACATTCCCCGTCCCTTCACCTCTCTCGCCACCATCCGCCCTTTGGTCTCATGCCTGTGTACATGGGTTTTAGAATCTACTGTTTTACGTCTGAAAAAGACATCTCCATCTTTGCTTGAATTCCCTCTGTTCCACCCCATCCCCACACCCCCAACTCCAACATCCCCACACCCCAAACTCCAACATCCCCACACCCCCAACTCCAACATAACAACCACCCACAACAAGTCATTGAGCTCAGCGACCTCTAAAAACCCCTAAGTAACTTTCTCATTGTCTTGTCACGTCCGACCGTCCTCTCTGACCTTGACAGCAGTACCGGATGAATCTCTAATCTGCCAAATACACACTGGGCGTACAGTTTACTTTCGCCGGAAATGCTTTGAGCATCTGGCGTACATAGTTTTGTTTTGTTTTGTTTTTTGGTCTTTCTGTTTTCTTTGACAAAAGGGTTTCTGGTCTACCCCTCTCTCTCCCTCTCCTTCTCTCCGTGTCTCTCTCTCTTTCTCTCTTACTTTCTCTGTTTGTTTATCTCTCCATCTGTCTCTCCCTCTGTCTCTCTCTGTCTGTCTGTCTCTCTTTGTCTGTCTGTCTGTCTGTTTGTCTGTCTGTTTGCCTGTCTGTTTGTCTCTCTTTCAAAGTTCGCGCTATCACACGCAATTGTACTGTTTCACGCTTAACGAAAGGAAGAAAGAAAGCCCGATGGGGTTGTATTTTTGGAGTGTAGCCAAGAAATTCACGTAAATAAATACTTAAAAGCGGTCAGACTTTTAGTCAACTACCTTACTTCGCTGGAGCCAAGTTCTTACGCATGGTGCAGGTGTTCACATTTCAAGCACAAATAAAACAGACATCCAGCCTTTGTCTATGTGGAAAAGTCAAAGTCAGCCCAGCAGGCAGAGACGTTTTTATTTCGACAGGATGAGTCTGCGTCGGTACGGATACCCTTTGGGCACTAGGTCGCACCAGATCACCAGATCGCTAGGGCTTCACTATTCTTTTTTTTATTCAGTTTGTTACTTTTTGTATCAGCATTGACATTTGGAATTGAGGTCTGCTCGAGGTTACAGACAATTGTAATCTACAACAATCGTCGGCAATTCAAAGTTTGAAACCCTGCTCACACCCCCACCACACACGGAAGCAAAATCATCCACACAACCATTGTTTTGTTGTAGGGTACTCCTGTATAGCCGACAGTCTTCAGTAAGCTGCAGTGAAGACTAACATTTGGTTGATGATACCTAACCTGCATTTGCGTGGTACCTTGATTTGGGTGGATGATAACTGAATTTGGATGGATGCATTTGGATGATACTTTTATTGTTACCTGAGTTGTACAACAAGCACTGCAGTTTTTTTTAATTCGACTCATTACCCTCTCTCTCTCTCTCTCTCTCAGTCAGGCTCTCTTTCTTTCTCTGACCCCCCCCCCCCCCTCCACTTCCATATCTCTGTGTCAGTCTCTCTCTCTACCCCCATCTCTCTGTCCCCCTCCCTCCATGCCTTCCTCTCCCCTTCCACCACCCCCCCCCCCCCCCCTCAACCTCTCTCGCTCTGCTCTCTTTCTCTCTCCAGCTGACAAAACCTACCAAAGATATGATCTCTCTTCGTATATCCTTGCTATACACCCGAAGACCATACAGCACACACGTGGGTACCTTGTGTCAATATTTTATTTACGTCGCAGTCATGTGAGTTTGATACCAGTCGTAGGGTCACTGACCCTCTCCTCAGATCACTGACCCCGACCATCACTGGTCATTCCCTCTCATCTCAAGGTGTTTGAAAGATCCACAGACGTGTCTGTATCTGTGTGAAAACAGAGTTATTTGTCAAGTTTCTTATCGCTCAATGAAGTTGAATGACGTCAGGGTAGGAACGTGTTCGCTTGTGGTTTTGGACTCGCGTTACAGTTTCAGACAAAGTGGACTTGCCAACAGTAACATTGGATTCAGGTGTGACTCAGGTTTCCAGAAAACAGTTCCAGGACAGAAACCAAAACATTGCTGCCGGTTTTGCATTTTCACTATTAAAAAATGGCTAGACGAGTAAACTGAGTTTGTGGACGTACAGAGAATGCCGCAGGGGAGGAGAGAAAAACGACGGCGACAACGACGACGACGAAGAAGAACAAGAAGTAGAACAACAACAAGAAGTAGAACAACAACAACAACAACAACATCAAAAACAACAACAACAACAAGCAGCAGAAGATGAACAAGAACAAGAACAAGAACAAGAAGAAACCTCTGGTTATCGTGTGAGAAACCTCACAATCTAACAAAAGAACACACACGCAACCCCCAAAAAGCAACAATGACGGATGAAAGCAATCCACCAGCGCCACCACAACCACTACCAGAGGCTGATGAGAGACACGCAGTTCCGCAAGACATGAATAAGGGCGCCAGCTTGCACTCAAGCTGCACCTCATTGCGGGGGAGACAAGCAAAACATGCCAGCCTTTGACAGCCGTGAAAACATCCCCATCCTCCTCCCGCAACAATTGCCCGTGATCGCTGCTCGCTCTGGAACTTCTGTTGGAATCCTTGCTGTGACGTGAAGAGTTTTGTTCTTGAAAGGCGATGGGAGGGGGGGGGGGGGAGTGTTCAGCGAATAGTTCTCCTCTCTGTGGTGCATTGCTATTATCTGCTTGCTTTTCTCTGTCTGTCTGTTTGTCCTTTCTCTCTCTCTCTCTCTTGCTCTGTTTCTCTCAGACTGTCTCTGTTTGACGTTGAGTGAGTGTTGTTCCTGAAACTTGTTCGGGAAGGGGAGTTTCTATTTAAATTGAATAGTCTTCCTCTGTGTGTCATTACATTTACCCGTCTGCTACTCTGTCTGTCTATCTCTGTCTCTCCCACACGCTCTCTCTCTCTCTCTCTCTCTCTCTCTCTCTCTCTCTCTCTCTCTCTCTCTCTCTCTCTCTCTCTCTTTCCTTAGTTTAAGAACGAACGCCTCAAAATGTAGCTCATTTTCCAATGCCTGACGAAAGAGACTGGTACTACCTTTTTGGTTCAACCCCTACTACTCTTCTACTTAGAGTCTAAGAACAAACGTTTTTACTTAGTCTCTGTGGTTCATTGACGTTAACGCCCCCCCCCCCACACACACACACACTACTAGAAGAACTACTAAAACTACAGCTACTTCTACCACTCTTCCTCTCTTCATCCCAGCATTCCCAGACCAGTAACAATAAGTCTCGTAAAATAATAAAACTACGATTTCTTTTAGTGACACAAACGTTGAAGCACCATATAACTTTGCACATGGCAATTAATCTCTGTGCATGTGATCGAAGTCCTCAAAGCTGAGTTCATCCCAAAGTTCGTCTTCAGTTTCG
>NW_027126740.1:90000-91412 GCF_037325665.1 Littorina saxatilis | reverse complement strand
GACTGACTGACTGATCTTTGATACATATGGACAGAGGATTTAGTCACAACTTAGTCGTTCTGCATCTCAAGCACATAACACATAATTATTACAATGCGTCAGTTGTTAAATAAAGACTTTAAGAATTAAAACCACAAGTTGATAATTCTGTCTTGTGGTGATCACCATACTTTTGATATTGTTGTGTGAATTATCATGGAGTTTGTTTTACACCAGTCAAAGACCTCATAGCATGGTGTCACTAGATGTGTATAGAAACGCGTCAGCAACAACAATGCTGTTAATTAAGTCACAATCAGATACCTGTAAAGGCGTAATAGAGGAAAGAATGGGTTTCAGGACTGAGCCTGAAGGAACTCTTAACATAACATGTTTTTGAGGAATGTCAGTCATTTATGAAGACTTTTTGCCGTCTTTCGGAAAGATACGAGTTAAAACAAGTTGAAGAATTTGCTAGATTAACAACTATTGTGTTTTCAGCGTAGCTGTAGGGTCTGATATTTAGACGATACAAGTATAATACCGACGAGTTAAAGACGAGTCACCTTATACTTGTTCGAGTGTTAATACCGGACCCTATTGCTACGCTGAAAACACAGATATAGCTGTTATTCTGACCTTTACTTGTTGTTCCAAACTTAAACAAGTCGCGTAAAGCGAAAATACAATATTTAGTCAAGTAGCTGTCGAACTCACAGAATGAAACTGAACGCAATGCCATTTTTCAGCAAGACCGTATACTCGTAGCATCGTCAGTCCACCGCTCATGGCAAAGGCAGTGAAATTGACAAGAACAGCGGGGTAGTAGTTGCGCTAAGAAGGATAGCACGCTTTTCTGTACCTCTCTTTGTTTTAACTTTCTGAGCGTGTTTTTAATCCAAACATATCATATCTATATGTTTTTGGAATCAGGAACCGACAAGGAATAAGATGAAAGTGGTTTTAAATTGATTTGGACAATTTAATTTTGATAATAATTTTTATATATTTAATTTTTAGAGCTTGTTTTTAATCCGAATATAACATATTTATATGTTTTTGGAATCAGCAAATGATGGAGAATAAGATGAACGTAAATTTGGATCGTTTTATAAATTTTTAATTTTTTTTACAATTTTCAGATTTTTAATGACCAAAGTCATTAATTAATTTTTAAGCCACCAAGCTGAAATGCAATACCGAAGTCCGGGCTTCGTCGAAGATTACTTGACCAAAATTTCAACCAATTTGGTTGAAAAATGAGGGCGTGACAGTGCCGCCTCAACTTTCACGAAAAGCCGGATATGACGTCATCAAAGACATTTATCAAAAAAATGAAAAAAACGTTCGGGGATTTCATACCCAGGAACTCTCATGTCAAATTTCATAAAGATCGGTCCAGTAGTTTAGTCTGAATCACTCTACACACACAC
>NW_027126740.1:72500-82500 GCF_037325665.1 Littorina saxatilis | reverse complement strand
AAATGCATTTTTACGATTTGTGTACCTTGTTTACCCCGTATTACACACTTTATGAGGAAGTGAACATAAGACAGCAACTGCACACTATTTACCAATCGGACAGCCATTAAAGTGTCCTCCGCAAATCTGCTTTTGTTTTTTGACGTGCTTTATCTGGTTCATATTTTACAGCAGTTTAAAAACTACGTAAACTCGCTTGCAACAGTACGCACTAAATACAGAGCTGCTCTGCAAATGTGTGAAATCTGTGTATAATCTGAAAATGGATATGACAATGGATATCAAATTTGTGTAAAACAGGGCTCGTTGTCCACACATATATTGCAGCAATATGAGGACAACTTGCATTTCCATTTTTAGGGAGGTGCAGCTATTTGCGGACATCCATCAGTATATTGCAGCAATTTGCGGACCAAAGACCGCCTATTTGAGGACGTCCGCAGATAGTCGCATTTTTCGGCCGATGTCCGCAAATTGCTGCGATGGACGACCCCATTTGGTCCTATTTGGTCCGCATATGGCTGGAAATCCACAAACACACACACACACACACATACACACACACACACACATACTTTGACAGATGTTGAGGCTGGGATCACTTTGTTTTCACTGAAGAAAAAAAATCCAATGTCACAATAATAAAAACAAAACCTAAATGTTTTTTCCCTTCAGATATCAATTATTTTCGTAAATAAACCTGATCTTCCCAGCGATGGTGATGATTTTTGGTTTGTGATATAGACACATTTCAAATCAATGTTGGTTTCTTTTGGGACTGTATATATTTTGTAAATAAAAAAACCCACTATAACAATAGAATCAGGTACCTTTTTCTATTAACAAAAACAAACAACCGGGGTGGGCGTTTGCTAGGTAGTGACCCCTCTGCACAACTTTTGGTCAAAAGTGGGGGGTGGGCGTTTGCTAGATACTGGGCGTTTGCTAGGGATTTTACGGGTACATGCCCGATGCTGGGTGTATTTGGAGCACTCGGTACTGCATTTTCTCCTCGAAGTGTTCATTTTGACTGTGATGTTAGGTCTCAAGAGTGTAGTCACAGTACCAGCACTTACATTTATTCGAATCCATTATCAGTCCATAATATTTCACTGGAATCCAAACAACAGAAAAAATGATTAAAAGTGATCACTGCAAACAGCTTTTCTTTTTACAAACAGAGAAATGTCACAATATTGCATTGTTTACAGTTATCTGATGTGAAAATACGCAATTGTCCATTCCTATTTTTTTTAATGCGACCAAAATTAAATGAAAGGTATGTGAATGCGCATGTACGTTTTGTTTGCATATATACATGTTTGCTCTGTCTCCAGTAACCACAGACAGGTGTAAAGCCCCTTGACATGCCAGTGTATTAATTACTAGTGGGAATTTACATCCGACAAAATCACTGAATCACTTCACAACTTAACAAGCACTGGAATGCTTTCAATGTTAACAAACATAAACAACGGATGCATAGTCAAGTATCATAATAACTATCTGTGCAAATATATGAAATAAGAAAATATTGTTCAGAGTTAAAATCAATATCATGTTAATTTTAATGTTTTTGTGTGGAAATATTGCCTGTCAACACCGTTGTACCCCTTGCACAGACTCTGCTTCGCACCGTTGTTTGGCACATGTCCGCACCGTTGTCATCGAACTGCAGTATCAGTTCTTTCGAATGATTATAAAACAACTTAGACGCAACTTAGAGTCACAACACTTGACGACCTGTTTAAGTAGACATTAAAGTGCGATTTAAAATATACTCTTTTGTTCCACAAAGAATCAGTACGGAGAAACGACCATCAAAACGGAAAAAAATCGGGACAGAAAGACAAAAAACGGCGTTTGACTAGTTGTATGTTAGATAACTTGCATGAAACAACCTAACGGTTGGTGTAATGTACGAGCCTAATGTTTCATACGCTTCTTGAAGTAAAATCAGCCTTATAAACGTCAAACTGACCTCAAACGAGAACACTTTCCAAACACACCCGATCGGAATCGCCACCGGATGCACGCGCGAAGCGAGTACGCACCGTTGTCGTTTTCGGCGATTCTCCGGCGTGAACTTTAGATGTATGTATTACGTGTACTTGGTGCTCCACCAGGCTTTTACTCTTCATAGCTGGCACAGGCACTCACTCCGACTGCGCCGGGTAAGGGCCAAACCCCATTGGCTGACGGTCGGGTTGCAGTTGGAGTGCCTGTGTGTGTCAGAGAATGTATATATATATATATATCTGTGTGAGTGAGTGTGTTGAACTGTTCGGTGTGTCAAAGTGGCATAGCTCTCTAGAAAATCTAAATGTAACAAGACTTACGTGCTATATATATCTGCTTTTATGCTCTCTCTGTACAAATCTGAATCATCTTTTTCAACCTTTGGTTTTAAAAAGTGGCTCTGAAATTGTATCCCTTTTCATAAACATGTTCTTTCGAAAATGAACGTATTCTTTTAAAATCCCATACCCCCAACGCTTTTGGAGACACTGGGTCCTGACCCAAACCAAAAACAATTATATTGCGTAGTAAAAGAACTGACACTTTTTAATAAACTTTTATCATCATCAATCTTACCCACCCCGTCATCCTCCCATCGTCCTCACTTTTACCAGCCTTTTAGCGTATCATCAACTCATGTCCCTAAAAGGAAAATTTCCTGTGATGACGTTAAGGACCCCTAGTTAGTTTGGCGACGCCTACAGCGCCACTAAAGAGGTCTGTCTTGCATGCTTCTCTGACCAGCCGCGGGCAATAAACCTGCAGTGAATGCTCCTTTTCTACAAGCACACACACCGAGAACCACGACCTTGCGTGACCCTGCTTCCGGGCTTTTCTTTTTTCAAACTTTCAAAACTTCGAATTGTACTGATCTTGTCTTGATGAAAAAAGAATTCTTTCATGATTTAAGAATGTTTGTGTAACAAGCTGTCAATTTATTATTTAGATTTTAAAAGTTAGGTCTTGCGCCAAAACGCACCACGGTCCGATTGTCTCTGACACTCTCTCCGCAAAATTAATTTTTTGAAAATTGCTCGCTCTTTACGTAGGGCACCTAGGATGTTCCCGTTTGGTGAGCGTTCAAATGGCAGGGTGTTTGTACTGTGTGTAAAAGCCTGACAGTATCTGTGATGGTTTACGGGAGGCTTACTGTGCATCATAGTTTAACATCGTGCAGGAACAGTTTAAAATGAACGTTATTATGCAGCATACGTACACGGAGGGTCTCGCATGACTGCGCAGTCCCAATGGCAATGCAATTAAAGTGTTGAAAGGTGGGGCGCGCGGTGTACTCTCGGTTGGCCGTATCTCGTTTGACCGTATCTCGTTTGACCGTATGCATTCATTGGAACGGACTCGCAGTCTCGTTTGACCGTATTTACTCATGTTTGGTTGTTTTTCATTTGTGCACACACAAACACACACACACAGAGACATACACACACAGACACAGACACACACACAGACACACACACACACACACACACATACACACACACACACACACACACACACACACACAGACACACAGACACACACACACACACACACACACACACAGACACACACACACACACACACACAGACACACACACACACACACACACACACACACACACACATACACACACACACACACACACACACACACACATCCCAGCTTTTGTTAAATGGTTTTTGTTAAACGCTTCGGTTACTGTCACAGTTAACTGCTGCTCTCTACGCCTTCTCTTCTTCTTCACTCTATATAATTTAAGAAGAAAATTGCATGTGGAGAAAAGACAAATTATTCCTGTAGTCGCTTTTTTCCACACTGACGACTTTCTCTTTCTCATTTTTTCTCTCGCTCTCACTCCTTCTGGTTTGTGTGTGTATATGTATGTCTGTGTATGTGCGTGTGTGTGTCTGTTTCAGTGTGTGTGTGTGTGTGTCTCTCTCTCTCTCTCTCTCTCTCTCTTGCTCACTCGCTCGCTCACTCACTCTGTCTCTCTCTCTGCCCCCCCTCTCTCTCTCTTTTGCTCACTCGCTCGCTCACTCACTCTGTCTCTCTCTCTGCCCCCCCTCTCTTTCTCTCTCTCTCTCTCTCTCTCTCTCTCTCTCTCTCCGAGTCTCTCTCTCTCTCTCTCTCTCTCTCTCTCTCTCTCTCTCTCTCTGTCTGGCCTTAATATAATAAACCATTCTGAGTTCTGAGTTCTCTCTCTCTGTCTCTGTCTCTCTCTCTGTCTCTCTCTCTCTGTCTCTGTCTCTGTCTCTCCCTCTCTCTCTCTCTCTCTCTCTCTCTGTTATGTTATATTAGTTTGTAAGTATGTTTTTGTTTGTTTGTTTAGTCTGTTAATCGTTTTTTTGTTCGGTTGTTTGCTTTTTATTACATTTAGTCAAGTTTTGACTAAATTTTTTAACATAGAGGGGGGAATCGAGACGAGGGTCATGGTGTATGTGTGTCTGTCTGTCTGTGTGTGTGTGTGTGTAGAGCGATTCAGAGTAAACTACTGGACCGATCTTTATGAAATTTTACATGAGAGTTTCTGGGTATGATATCCCCAGAAGTTTTTTTCTTTTTTTCGATAAATGTCTTTGATGACGTCATATCCGGCTTTTTGTAAAAGTTGAGGCGGCACTGTCACACCCTAATTTTTTAATCAAATTGATTGAAATTTTTGTAAAGCAATCTTCGACGAAGGCCGGACTTCGGTATTGCATTTCAGCTTGGTGGCTTAAAAATTCATTAATGACTTTGGTCATTAAAAATCTGAAAGTTGTAATTAATTTGTTTTATATAAACCGATCCAAATTTACGTTCATCTTATTCTACATCATTTCCTGATTCCAAAAACATATAAATATGTTATATTTGGATTAAAGACAATCTCTGAACATTAAAAATATAAAAATTATGATCAAAATTAAATTTCCGAAATCGAGTTAAAAACAATTTCATCTTATTCCTTGTCGATTCCTGATTCTAAAAACATATAGATATGATATTTGTTTGGATTAAAAACACGCTCAGAAAGTTAAAACGAAGAGAGGCACAGAAAAGCGTGCTATGCAGCACAGCGAAACCACTACCGCGCTAAACAGGCTCGTCAGTTTAACTCCGTTTTGCACAAGCGGCGGACTACGGTCATTGTGAAAATGCAGTGCGTTCAGTTTCATTCTGTGAGTTCCACAGCTTGACTAAATGTAGTAATTTCGCCTTACGCGACTTGTTACTTCTTTGATTCATATTCTAACATTTTTTAAACGTGTTATTGTGAGTTATTTCCAATATGCTGACTGTTAGCAAATGATAACAAGACATGTCGAGAAAAAAGATATCAAGCATGAGCCTTTTAAGCGAATGCTGATATCGTTTGTGAGACATGTCTGTTATCATTTGCTAACAGTCAGCATATTAGAAATAACGGTTTTATTACCGTTTAATTCGACCAAAAGAAATTTCGAAGCAACCCCGCGAATTAGACAGAACAGCCGCAATGGGAACTTGAGCGCTTCTACCTGATTATGCCTGTCAGTCAAAGAATTCTCGTGATCTGAGTCAGCCAAACTTGATTTTTCCGCTTTTCTGTACCTCTCTTTGTTTTAACTTTCTGAGCGTGTTTTTAATCCAAACATATCATATCTATATGTTTTTGGAATCAGGAACCGACAAGGAATAAGATGAAAGTGTTTTTAAATTGATTTGGACAATTTAATTTTGATAATAATTTTTATATATTTAATTTTCAGAGCTTGTTTTCAATCCAAATATAACATATTTATATGTTATTGGAATCAGCAAATGATGGAGAATAAGATAAACTTAAATTTGGATCATTTATTTTATTTTTGTTTATTGTTTATTGTTTATTTTGTACCAAGATATTTCAGTAGATATATCGATTTATTTTAACGCTCAGAAGTTAGAACGCTGTTATACTTATAGTTTCACGATGAGCAGCTGTCCAAATGCATGGCCCACTAAAGAGGGTTTTCGCGTGGGACACCTGAATATAAACCATGCAATTAACAAAATGACTGACATATCTACTATGCTTTTAAATTCTGGTTCAAGCTTTCACGTTTTTGGGTTTTCAGAATCCAGATTATCTCACCAGATTTCAGATTCTGATGTTGCTATTCCTGGTTACAATGTATTACGACGAGACCAACAGCAAAGTAAAGAAACTGGGTTGTTATTGTACATAAGCGAATCAGTTAGTTATACACGATTAACACACCTTGAGCAGTTTGTGGAATCGGTGTGGATAGAAATTAAGTTGAAAAGAGCACCTCCACTCCGTATAGGTTTCTGTTATAGAAATCCTGCAGAGCGAGCAAACTGGTCAGATAATTTTACACAGATGTTAGATGCAGTCTTGCTCGAATCAAAGGAAATAATTATGTTAGGTGGCTTTAATATTAATTTGTTAAAACAGAACAAAATGTGGCTTGATATGCTTAACATCTATAATCTCAAACAAATAGTATGCACACCTACGAGAGTCACAGCAACCACCAGCACTATGATAGATCATATTTATATGACTGATCACCGTAACATTGTTGAATGTTGTGTTCCAGCTAGTGGTTGATCACCGTAACATTGTTGAATGTTGTGTTCCAGCCAGTGGTTGCAGCGATCACTTTCCCAATTGTTTAACGTGGTCAAGAAAGGGTATAAAAATTCCTAAAGCTGGCCACAAGACAATAAAATATAGATCCTTTTCTCAATACAACGAAGACACATTTCTCCGTGACCTCTGTAATTCCTCTCTCCCTGAGTTTTATCAGAGACATACATACATTCTATCTATGTCTCTGGTTATATAATCATACGAATTCTGATGCTGCTCTAACGCACTGGCTGAATGCCTTCACTAACATTTATGATCGACATGCTCCATGGAGAATTAAGAGAGTCAAACACATAGTAAAACCTAAGTGGTTTGATGATTAATTACAAGATGCAATTGATCATCGTGATTTTTTAAAGTCAATCGGTAAAGAAGAGGAGTATAGAGAACAGAGAAATAAAGTTAATTCAATGAAACGATTAAAAAAAAGAAGTATTTTCAAGACCTTGCTTCTTCAAAACAAAATTCAAAGAACATTTGGAAAGCAATAAATGAACTTACAAATAAAACGACTGCACCTACTTCAAGTTGCCTAAAGGACATATCACCTGATGATTTAAACACACATTTTTTCCAAAATAGCTGAAAAGGTTATTATAAACGATAAAACAACCTTAAATAAATTGGAAGTTTTGGAAGACTTCTGTAAATCAAAACAAATTTCATCTCAGTTAAATTTTCCTCCGCTTCCGGTGCCTGAAGTATTTCACGCACTCACTCATTTAAAGCAAACGGGTACCCGGGGAATAGACGGGCTTGATGGAAGGATTCTAAAGTTATCAGCCCCTGTAATTTCTGACACCCTCATTTTTGGCTCACGTAAGTGTAGCCTATGCGATGGTAAACTTTGTCTGTCTGTGCGTGCGTGCGTATGTATGTATGTGTGTATGTCTGTGGTAGAAACTTTAACATTTTTGGCTAAACACCGAAATACTCATTTCACGTGGTTAATTTTCAAGCACCATCTTCAAATTATTGAAGCAATGATCAACATTGTGTCGGCATGTGTGTAGTTAAAGCGTGTATCCAAAGAAAACGGGTGGTGGGGGGTTTTGAAGGGGTACAAGCAGTTGACTGATGTGTGTCGTGTTTGGCATGTAGACGGCAGGTCAGGTGTCAAGATCAGGTCAGGGGTCGCGCGAAGGATTGTGGTCCAGTTCTCACCTCGCCGATTCGCCGGGGAAGACGATTTCATGTTGTTCGGTTTCTAAGCTCCAGAAAAGTAAATAAAGAAGATACCAAAGGGAGATTTCCTACAATTTGATCTGCACAGCGTGTTTCCAATGTCCACGCGAGGAAGAGCTGTCGAAAGCGCGGCAGTCAGTGTCGATCTTGCAGCCGTATCCCGGTAAGTTCAGAGACAGATCTAGTGTCTCCCACTCTGATAACGTGTCACCTACTGTTAATCCGTTTTGTTTTAATTTCTTTTTATTTCAGCAGACACGGATGTCAAACACAGTGCTAGGCAGTCACCTCTAGTGAAATGAGTTGATCTAAAGTGCCTGTAATGTTTGGATGTCTTTGCTCGTGGTTCGATTTATGTGAATTTCAAGACTTGCAGTAGAGTCTCAAGTTAAGTTTACTCTGCCCGAAAAAAACTGTCCACCATTTACTTGAACATGCAGATATAAGGAAACGGAATGAATCTGTTCTCAAAGTCAAAATGATCACGATTTTTTCCTCAGATTCAAAACATGCACTGTCATGGTTTTGTCTGTACAATTTAGTAAGTCTTAAGTACTTTGCAACAACTTCCTTGAACGTGAAAGACAGTTTTTGAATGCAAGATCTGTATCGCGTTTCATTCCAGACTCGATCCTCTCTTTGATTGTAGATCTACTGTTTGCTGTTTACGCACTATCATATCATGACATATGATTCGCTATGTAACGTTTGGTAAGCTTACCTTGCAACAGCTTTCTTGTCTTTGTTGGCATTTCTGGCTGTGTTGACCGTCAGAATTATTTTAAGAACCAGGCTGCTGCAGTCGACATGTTTCGCATATTGTAGGGTTACCATGCTGCATAGGTAAAGTGGCTTGTATAACCTGACTATTCTGTTTCAAAACACTGTTTATATTTGTGTAGGTTGTAGTCATCATAACTAATCGCATTTTGCCATTTGTTTCAGAAAGGAGGTTAACCTACAAGTACAACAAGATCGACGCTATGTCAGATATATGCCTCAGCCACATGAAGACTTCCGAATTTAGATCTACTCGGCATGGTGACAAGTCTTGATGAAAAGTATAGGACTGAGGACAGCAGTGGAAAAAGTGCCCACATGGCAGGTACCTAACCTATTACCCTAGTCATTTTATCTGTTTGCCTTCTTTTGAAAATTATACATGGAGTTGATATGATGCGTTAGTTTTAACTGTGTGTGTGTGTGTGCGTGTGTGTGTGTGTGTGTGTGTGTGTTTGTGTGTGTGTGTGTTACGGAGTGAGTGAGTTTGTGTTATGTTACTGTTTGTTGATTTCTTACGGGAGCCTTGAAGGCTTCGCCTCTTGTTATTTATTCATTAAGGAGATTTCTATAGCGCATAACTAAAAGCACTATGCACTTACATTTATAATCTCTGTTTAGAACAAAAATATTTTCCAATAGCCCTCAAGCAGGCTAAAATCATTCCTCTGTTTAAATCTGGCGAAAAGAAAGACCCCTCAAATTTTAGGCCGATTTCTATACTGTCAGTATTATCAAAACCACTGGAACGACATATAAACAAACACCTATTATCGTACTTTGATTACAATCAATTATTTCACCCTAACCAGTCTGGATTTAGAGCTCATCACTCCTGTCACACTGCCTTAGTCTCTCTTGTTGATCAGTGGTTGGAAAAGATCAACGATAATGAATTTTGTGGAGCTGTTTTTGTAGTTTTTGCCAAAGCTTTTGATGTAATTGACCACAAGTAGACGGGCGCAGTGGCGTGGTGGTAAGACGTCGGCCTCCTAATCGGGAGGTCGTGAGTTCGAATCCCGGTCGCTGCCGCCTGGTGGGTTAAGAGTGGAGATTTTTCCGATCTCCCAGGTCAACTTATGTGCAGACCTGCTGGTGACTTAACCCCCTTCGTGTGTACACGCAAGCACAAGACCAAGTGCGCACGGAAAAGATCCTGTAATCCATGTCAGAGTTCGGTGGGTTGTAGAAACACAAAAATACCCAGCATGCTTCCTCCGAAAGCGGCGTATGGCTGCCTAAATGGCGGAGTAAAAACGGTTATACACGTAAAATTCCACTCGTGCAAAAACACGAGTGTACGTGGGAATTTCAGCCCACGAACGCAGAAGAAGAAGAAGAAGAAGACCACAAGTTGTTACTGAGGAAACTCACATTGTATGGACTCGGGATTGATTCTG
>NW_027126740.1:57500-67500 GCF_037325665.1 Littorina saxatilis | reverse complement strand
ATGGTGGTGAAGAGGGAGGTGAAAACAGAATGGTGGAGGACTGTGATGGTGGTGAAGAGGGAGGTGAAGACAGAGTGGTGAAGGACTGTGATGGTGATGATGGTGATAAGAGAGGTGAAGGCAGAGTGAATAACTGTGGTGGCGATGGTGGTGATGAGAGAGGCGAAGACAGAGTGAATGACTGTGGTGGTGATGAGAGAGGCGAAGACAGAGTGAATGACTGTGGTGGTGATGAGAGAGGTGAAGATAGAGTGAATGACTGTGGTGGTGATGGTGTTGATGAGCGAGGTGAAGACAAAGTGGCGAAGGACTGTGATGGTGATGATGGTGATAAGAGAAGTGAAGACAGAGTGAATGACTGTGGTGGTGATGAGAGAGGCGAAGACAGAGTGAATGACTGTGGTGGTGATGAGAGAGGTGAAGATAGAGTGAATGACTGTGGTGGTGATGGTGTTGATGAGCGAGGTGAAGACAAAGTGGCGAAGGACTGTGATGGTGATGATGGTGATAAGAGAGGTGAAGACAGAGTGAATGACTGTGGTGGTGTTGAGAGAGGTGAAAATAGAGTGAATGACTGTGGTGGTGATGAGAGAGGTGAAGACAGAGTGAATGACTGTGGTGATGATGGTGGTGATGAGAGAGGTGAAGATAGAGTGAATGACTGTGGTGGTGATGGTGGTGTTGAGAGAGGTGAAGATAGAGGGAATGACTGTGGTGGTGATGGTGGTGATGAGAGAGGTTAAAATAGAGTGAATGACTGTGGTGATGAAGATAGAGTGAGTGACTGGGGTGATGATGGTGGTAAAGAGGGAGGTGAAGACAGAGTGGTGAAGGACTGTGGTGATACAGATGATGTTGATGTTGTTGATGTGTATGCAAATGTTTTTGATGTTTATATTTTGCATGACTCTCTGTATGTTGGCAATGCGCATGAAATGGATAATGTTGTTGTAATGTCAGATGTTGATGTTCATTTTGACTCGTTAGATGTTGAGAATGTACGTAACAAATCTACTGTTGAAATAGATGTATACAATGTTAATAGTGAGATTGGAGGTTCCTTTAGTACTGAATATAGTATTGAGGATAATCCTGATATACTCTCCTGCTTAGCGCTTAATGTCTGTGGAATCACTTCAAAGCTAAAATTTCCTGAATTTGTAAAATTGATTGCCAAATATGACATTATTTGTTTTAGTGAGAGCAAACTTGATGATGTTGATGAGATTAACATTCCAGGATACATAGCATTCTATAAGAATAGAGGAAAATTTTGCAGAAAATCAGGTGGTGTATTAGTTTTATTTCGGGAAGTGTTTGCTAATAATATAACTATTTTTGAAGAAAAAAAGCTGTCACATAAGATAAAAGAAGAGATGAAAATATGGTATAGATTTTTGGATGTAGAAATGTGTGAGAATGCGCTATTTTTTAAGTTAGATAAGAAAATACTTGGCCGTGACACCCTTTTCTGTGCTTTATATATTCTCCCAGAAGGATCACCTTACCATAATAAAGATGTTTATGCTGAATTAGAAGAGGTGTACATGCAGTTTGGGGTAGATAATGATTATGTTTGTCTTTTAGGAGACTTAAATTCCCGCACTGGTCATCTGAGTGAAATGTTGTATGAAGATGATCAGCATTCAGAAGGTTTTGTTGATAATGACTTGTTTGACTCTGATGAGGTTGGTACTCTAATAGGTGAGCGGGCCTCACAGGATAATAATACTAATAACCTTGGTTTTAAATTGATTGATTTTTGTAAAATGACTGGCTTAGTTATTGCTAATGGTAGAGTTGGCGATGATACAGGGGTTGGTAAATGCACATGTAAGGATAAGAGCGTTGTTGATTATTGCATCCTGTCAAAAGATTTGTTCTCGAAAGTTAAATATTTTTCTGTGATGGAATTTTGTGAAATGTATTCTGACGAACACTGTCCTGTTGTTTTGCATTTATAAAAACATAATGAAGTACGCGCTAATGATTGCCTAGCAGACGATGTGAAAAAAAACAAAAATGAAGATTTGCTGTCTAAAAGTAGAGAAAAGGATAACAAGTACACAAAACCAAAATGGGATAATAACAATGGGACCAAGTTAGCTTTTGTAGTTAATCTGAATGAGGATGATATTTATACTGTTGAAACTAAATTACAAAGTATGCTAGCTACAAGTGAGAGTACGACAACAGATGACGTTGATAGTGTTACTAATAAGATTTGTGATATTTTAAATTGTTCTGCTGAGAAAATCGGTGTAATTAAAGAACAAAACTTTATGAAAAAGCCATGTTCAAAGAAATTCAAACTGCAACAACCATGGTTTAGTGCAATTTGCAAAGAGAAAGGAAAAATATTTTTACGTGCGAAAAACAAAGCAAGACGCTTTAAAAATGTGTTCAATGAACATGAAAAAAGAGTGCTTTAAAAAATACAAAAAGACAATAAAATAGGAATGCAAGTTGTATCACAATGAGTTCGTTAAAACTTTGAGAAAGTTAAGAAGTACTGACCCGAAAGCATACTGGAATCTTCTAAATAAAAATAAAAAATAAAAACAATAATTCCAAAACTAACTATCCAACTTGTTTGGAGTTTTTCGAACATTTCACTAAACTACAAGAGTGTGATGAAAATGAAATGGATGATAGTAATGAACCTTTAAATGAAGCAAGTAATGAATTTCTCAATGCGCCTTTTACAAAGGAGGAAGTTATCAAATGTATAGACAAGCGGAAAAACAATAAGGCATGCTGTCAGGATAAAATAATTAATGAGTATTTGAAAGCGTCACATGATCGAATGATTGATATTTATGTATTGTTGTTTAATGTTGTTTTGCAGTCAGGAAAGGTTTCAACACAATGGGCTGTAGGTGAAATTATTCCATTGTACAAAAATAAAGGCTCCCAAGCTGACCCCACAAATTATAGAGGAATTACTATACTCAGTTGCTTCGGAAAACTTTTCAGTGCAATTTTAAATGCTAGGTTATCAAACTTTTTGGAGAGTAATAATAAATTAGGTCAAGAACAAACAGGTTTCCGCACAGGTTTTTCAACACTAGACCATGTTTTTACTTTGCATTGTATATTAAAAAAATGTTCTCAACAAAAAGAAGCGACTGTTTTGTGCATTTGTAGACTATGAAAAAGCGTTTGATAAAGTTCGCCGTGCATTTTTATGGGAGAAATTAGTTAGTTCTGATGTTAATGGGAAATTTTTAAAAACTGTAAGAAATATGTACGAAAATGTCAAGTCTTGCGTTAAAGTTAATAGTGAGTGTTCTGGATATTTTCCCAGTTTGTGTGGAGTTAGACAAGGGGAAAACTTGTCACCGCTGTTTTTTGCTCTATTTTTAAATGATCTAAAGCCTTTTCTGTTGCAAAACAGTAATGGTTTACAATCTATGTCAAGAGAGGCTATTGTGGTTGGAATGGATGATACTGATGTAAATGCTTTGTTTCAAATGTTTTTATTACTGTATGTGGATGATACTGTGATCTGCTCAGAGTCTGAAAAAACCCTGCAAGAATGTTTAAACAAAATGCACGAATACTGTTTAAAATGGCGTCTAAATATTAATGTAAACAAAACGAAAGTTATAGTTTTTTCCAGAGGTAAAATTAGAAATAAACCATTGTTTACGTATAATGGCAATTTCATCGAAGTAGTGTTTGATGTAATGTACTTGGGCCTTAAGATTAATTATAATAATAAATTTTCAGTCGCACAGAAGAATCTATATGATCGTGCCTCAAGGGCAATGTTTGTTCTTTTGCGTACTTGTAGACAATTGTCACTGCCTGTGGACATACAAGTTGACCTGTTCGATAAAATGATTGCTCCAATTTTACTATACGGATGTGAAGTATGGGGTTTTGGTTCCTGTGAACTTGCTACTAAACTTCAATTGCGTTTTTATAAAATTAAAAAAATCAACTCCAAATGCTATGATATTTGGTGAACTTGGAAGATATCCACTAGATGTTAATATGAAATGTAGAATGCTTTGCTATTGGTATAAACTGATTAGTCCTATTCATAAAAATAAATTTTCAAGTATTGTGTATTGCTTTACTTATAAATTGTATATCAACAAGATGATTGAATCTAATTATTTATGTTTTATTGAAAAAACCTTAAGATGAAATTGGTCTCTCTGGCCTTTGGACTTTTCAAGAAAATGTTCAATACTCAAGCGCATGGTTTAAAAAGAAAGTAAAAAGAAGCCTGTATGACCAGTATATCCATAAATGGTTTACAGAAATTGGAAAAAAAAATGTTTTGGAATTATCGAATGTTTAAAGATATTTTTGCATGTGAAGACTATGTCACACACCTGCCATATCAGCAATGTGTTTCAATGATGAAGTTTAGAACATTAAACAATAATTTGCCTGTACAGAAAGAACGTTATCTTAACATCCCGAGGTCAGAAAGAACTTTCACCAAATGTGTATCACAAGACATAGGTTATGAATTCCATTATTTATTTGTCTGTGATTTTTTCAAAGAAGAAAGAGCTGAGTTGTTACCACCTTACTATTGGAAAAAACCTAATGCACTTAAATTTAAAAAGTTGTTTGCTACTAAGAAAAAGAATTTGCTAAAGAATATTTTGGACTTTATTAATAGAATTTGTAACAGTTTTTCATAATTTTTATTTTTTTTATTTACTATATTAGCATATATCATGATTGTATTGATTGTATTTATTGTTCAAAATGCCCCCATGGGTTATGGACTAATAAAACTTGAACTTGAACTTGAACTTGTTGCGCCCCAAATGACATCCTTATGTTGTGCTCTGTGAGAGGTGTTTTGTGTGTGCTTAATATTATTTTGTTTGGACCTAGCTATTGATGTGTACATTGTTGTTAAACAGTTGTTTGTTGTATGTTTATTAGGGTCTGCTAGTGTGTGATAGGGTTTATGTCCGTCTGTAGATGTTATTTTTTTCTGTTAGTCCTGTGTTGACAGCTCTTCGACATGCGCTTAGAAATGTACCCAAGGGATACGCGCGATATAAGCTTCTAATTGATTGATTATTGATATAATTTTGAAATGAACGGAATATGGGCTAAGTTTATTGTGCTTTTTTTGTGTGTGTTGACGATGCATTTAGCATAGTCTTTTGTGTCTACTGTTGTTGTAATGTTATATAGGTACGTAAAAGAAGGAAGAACATGTAAAAAATACAACAACAACAATAAACAAAACAACAACAACTCCAGAACAAAGTCATAGAATGACAGTTGACACGATGTACAGAGAATACATTCATGCATCCTTCATTCTGACAACCGGTTGGAGCGAATACATACACTCTTTTAATCACGTAGTTGTTGTTGTTCATAAGAATACAATAATGTGTTCAAGGTCTTTTGTTGAAAGGGTAGGCTACGATTATTTTATTTTTGTTTATTTTTTTTTTAGGCTACGATTATTAAATTACGTATTCAATGACAGCCTTTGAACAGATCTGAAGCTGCATTCCTTGCCGCATGGACGAACGGAAGAGTCGCGAAGGAAGCAAGTCAAACATATGATAACGAGCGTTAACTGGACAGCCATTTTGTTTCTCGTGCAAAACGCCGAATATCGACATAACATTACAGGGCCCAGTGACCTCGATCGCCCGCCACGTGTCAGCCGGTGTAGTGTACAGATTTGTCTTTCTTTTTACATTTAGTCAAGTTTTGACTAAATGTTTTAACATAGAGGGGGGAATCGAGACGAGGGTCGTGGTGTGTGTGTGTGTGTGTGTGTGAATAGGTCAAATTTTATGCCTTTTTTAGTGTCAAATTCGTCCATGCCGGAGCGGATACTGCAGCCAGTGCGGTTGTAGTGCAAGCGCACTACAAAGACACTGCGCGCAGTGCCGTTGTAGTCAAGTGCACTATCGGCTATGATTGGTGGGTTTTGCGTGTATGTGTGTGTATGTGTGTGTGTGTGTTTGTGGATTTCCAGCCATATGCGGACCAAATGGGACCAAATGGGGTCGTCCATCGCTATATCGCAGCAATTTGCGGACATTGGCCAAAAAATGCGACTATCTGCGGACGTCCTGAAATAGGCGGTCTTTGGTCCACAAATTGCTGCAATATAGTGACGGATGTCCGCAAATAGCTGCACCTCCCTAAAAATGGAAATGCAAGTTGTCCTCATATTGCTGCAATATAGGTGTGGACAACGAGCCCTGTTTTACACAAATTTGATATCCATTGTCATATCCATTTTCAGATTATACACAGATTTCACACATTTGCAGAGCAGCTCTTTATTTAGTGGGGCGTACTGTTGCAAGCGAGTTTACGTAGTTTTCAAACTGCTGTAAAATATGAACCAGATAAAGCACGTCAAAAACAAAAGCAGATTTGCGGAGGACACTTAATGGCTGTCCGATTAGTAAATAGTGTGCAGTTGCTGTCTTATGTTCACTTCCTCATAAAGTGTGTAATACGGGGTAAACAAGGTACACAAATCGTAAAAATGCATTTTTGTCATTGAGGTAAAGATAGTCGTGGACGAATTTCATCCCTCTTTATGATCTACCAACGTGTTAAACAATCACATAAGTGAACAAGGTGTTGTTAACTACAACGTGTGTGTACTACATGTACAGACATAAATTACACTACTCGTCAAAAAAATAAACTTTACACATGCGTTTGAGGGCAGAACTTTCTGATGAGTCTGTTGATCGTAAATCCAATTATATGACTGGAAAGGTCGTTTATTCCCCTAACTTATTCAGTAAACAGATTGAGATTACATGACGTAGTGTCGATACAGTGGAACCAACAATACAGACACCCCCCAAAATCAAATTCACAAAATCAAGGTTCCTGCGTTAAAATTGACAACAAATCAGAACTGCTAAAACGAAACATGTTAAGCATGTCCTTAGACAGAACAATCAAATCTGCATTCAAATCAGTCAGCTTTGTTCACATATCTTGTCTACCAAGGACGCGGTGTAGGTGCCAATCCTCTCAGAAGGCATAAAAGGCAGTTTTTGAAGCCGTTTTAGCGGGTAATGAGACAAACAAGAAGGGCAAAGCCCATACGACTCACATGCTTGACCTTGACCTTTACATGACCTTGACCTTCAGCTAAACCTAGCAATGACATCATACACTAAGAACTGCTTTACACATTTTTCCTACCAAAATACATGTGACCTTGACCCAAGGTCAAGGTCATCCAAGGTCAGGCAACACAAAGCTGTTAATTCAAGACATAGGAAGTACAATGGTGCTTATTGGCTCTTTCTACCATGAGATATGGTCACTTTTAGTGGTTCACTACCTTATTTTGGTCACATTTCATAAAGGGTCAAAGTGACCTTGACCTTGATCATATGTGACCAAATGTGTCTCATGATGAAAGCATAACATGTGCCCCACATAATTTTTAAGTTTGAAACAGTTATCTTCCATAGTTCAGGGTCACGGTCACTTCAAAATATGTATACAATCCAACTTTGAAGAGCTCCTGTGACCTTGACCTTGAAGCAAGGTAAACCAAACTGGTATCAAAAGATGGGGCTTACTTTGCCCTATATATCATATATAGGTGAGGTATTAATTGAATCTTAAAAACTTCAGAGAAAATGGGAAAAATGTGAAAAATAGCTGTTTTTTAGACAACATTTATGGCCCCTGCGACCTTGACCTTGAAGCAAGGTCAAGATGCTATGTATGTTTTTTGGGGCCTTGTCATCATACACCATATTGCCAAATTTGGTACTGATAGACTGAATAGTGTCCAAGAAATATCCAACGTTAAAGTTTTCCGGACGGACGGACGCCGGGACGGACGGACGGACGACTCGGGTGAGTACATAGACTCACTTTTGCTTCGCATGTGAGTCAAAAATGATACATTTGAGTAACGCGCCAACGCATTACCTTCAAACTTTTGGAGATTGGTGCTAACACGTGTCGTAAAGTAAATACGGAATTTCAAGTCATTTGAGACATTAGGTCTGCTGTTATTTGTCATGTCAGAAAAAGTTCTTAAATTGACGGTAGGTTTTTGCTGATTCATCGAAAACATTTAATTTGTTGAAATCTTCAAAACACGCCACATAATCAATTTCATGTACATATCTTATCAGACATGGGTGGTAAGATGATTTCAACGCGAAAGTAGTTGTTAAGAAGTTGACTCATTGAGCGAAAATGTCGTCCTAGGCATTTTTGCAAGCATTTTTGTGTGCGTACAAGGCCTCTGACGTCATATGTTTCAAATACGGGAAAACAGTGTTCAATCGATACATTATTAGAGAGAGAGAGAGACACTGACACTGACACTGACACAGTTTAATTGAATATGGGCCTACAGCCCCTTTCAATGGGGGGGTACACATGAATCACAGGAAAAAATAGAAAACATGATATTTAAACGTATGCAAAATACACAGTGGTTTGTTCCAAGCTTTCCTCTATCAATAATCTTGCACATCAATGCTGCCTAATATATACATACAACCGAACAATAAATACAGCAACAACAAAACCTTCAGCGACAATTAATCCTCATTACTATTTAACATTGACAATCTTAACTGAAATGCAAAAAAACAAAAACTTTGCTAAATCTACAATTGTTTCTGTGTCTTGTTTTTTAAACATGGAAATCATACTGCCCAACTGATCACCAACACTTAAAAACTGTGCTAAATACTTTCTTCTTAACTCACAATATGTTTGGCATTAAAAAAAAATGGATTTCGGTCTCTAATTTATCTTCACAAAAGGGGCAACACTTGTTTTCTGTTGAATTTTGGAAGCGATATCTGTGGATATTTATCTGTGAAACACCCATTCTAAATTGAGCGATGACATTTCTGTACACATCTTTCCATAAAATGTCCACATAACGTTCTTTTTCAAAACAGGCTTTATATTTTCCATACAGTGATAGGCGCTCACTCGAGTCCAAATGATTACGCCAATCATGACAGAAGGAACTGCAGAGCCTCTCCTTCAGTTCTGCAAAAACCACCCTCTCGTTTCCACATCCAAACATCCAAACTTGGTAAAATCCATTTTCACACAAAACTGCCTTTACATGCGTTACCCATGTGATACCACCTTTTTCGTGGAGGTTGAACAACATTTTGTATGCCTTCTTTGAATAAAAATTGTCTGGCTGTCTCAATAACCGTAACCAATATTTAATCAACCTTGTGACTGTTGTCACCCAAAGAGGATACCTACCCAATTCACCATACACAACATCATTGGGAGTTTTATCTACTACGTGCAGAAACCGTTTACATGCAAATAAATGAACACGTTCCAATTGGTCATACTTCTCATAACCCCAAATTTCGGCTCCATATGATAATATTAGCAATACTTGCGCATCAAATAACTTAAAAAATACATCAAATGAGTTACAACCCATGTTCTTTAAAGTATTCAAAATTTCGATCGTGCTTCGCTTTGCTCTTGTTGCTGCGTCTTCAATTGCGACGCCATAACTATGTCTTGTTGAAAAGGTGAGGCCAAGATATTTATACGAATTTACAACCTCCAACTGATTCCCATCAAAAATCCATTTTTCTCTTGCACTTAAAAATCCGCCTTTTCTGAAAACTATTATTTTTGATTTATCCAGATTTACTCAAAGACTGAGTCCTTGCATTGCTGTACATAACACGTTTAACTGGTTCTGTAATCCAATAACAGTGGATGCTATCAAAGTGAGATCGTCAGCAAACAATAACAAAAAAAGTTCAAGTTCCGTAGGACCGAGGGACACACCATGTTTGCCCTTTTCAATAATTTCGTTCGCCAACTCATTAATTAACAAAGAAAACAGCATTGGGCTCATAACACAACCTTGTTTCAGCCCTTGTAGACATTCGAAATAGTCCGTATAACCCTCATTGGAAAGGACACGTGCTTCAACAGTGGCATACATACCTCTTATCATTCTTAACATTCTTCTGCTGACACCCGATCTCATCAACACGGACAA
>NW_027126740.1:0-52500 GCF_037325665.1 Littorina saxatilis | reverse complement strand
AGCTAGTGCATTAATACTACGAAATACGACTGGGGTACGTCGTGTACGTATCGTGAGCAGAGTGCGCCGTCACGTTAGACGAGGAGAGTGGCAGCCTGCGTCTACGAAGGTGAACAGCGACGAGAGAAGCATCGGAGGTGCAGTAGAGACTGTGTTCTTTTAGAAGACTACATTCGTCTACGTTCGTGGCTGTGAAAGAATACAGACGAACGCACCGGAAAAGACCAGAATGGCTGAATTCTGGGCAAAAGGAGTTGAACTGGGACTGAAAGGCAAGCAGTTGACGGAGTTCGTCGAGTCCCAGACACGACTGCTGGCGCAGCGTGAAGAAAGACAAGCGCAGCGTGAAGAAAGACAAGCGCAGCGTGAAGATAAAGAAAGACAAGCGCAGCGTGAGCGTGAACGTGAAGAAAGAGAAGCACAGCGTGAAGAAAAGCAAATGGAGTTGAAACGCTTAGAGCTCCAGATAGAAATGGAGACCAAGCGCTTAGAGCTTCAGACAGAAATGGTGCGTGTTCAAAATGAGCACGAGGCACCACGCCAAAGAGATAACCAGCAGCAAATGCTACACAGGGCACCGAAACTTCCAGCATTCGCTGACGGGAAGGACCAGATCGACTGCTACCTTGCAAGATTCGAGAGGTTCGCTGAGAGTGCTAGATGGCAGCGCGACGACTGGGCGATTCAACTCAGCGCACATTTGACTGGGGCAGCACTTGAGGTCTACACTAGACTCTCAAACGATGACGCCAGAGACTATGATGTACTGAAGGAAGCTCTGTTGCGTTGCTACAACTTCACTGAAAGGGGCTACCGTCAACGCTTCCGCGAATGCCAGCCATTGTCTGGAGAGACACCGAGCCAGTTTGTGGAGCGCCTGTCGTCATACCTGCAGAAGTGGGTGGAGTTATCAGGTGAAGAGCAGTCATACGAGAGTCTACGGGACTTGATCGTGAAGGAGCAATTCCTTAATGCCTGCCCGAAGGACCTGGCGACCCGCTTGGAAGAGCAAAAACTGCGGGGTTTGAAGGACATTACTGATGCTGCTGAGCGTTATCTCATTGCTCATGGAAGGACCCTGGGGACGTCAAAGTCATCGAAACCTTTCCAGAAGAGCGGGAACCAGGGAAACCAACCTGCCAAGGGACAAACTGAGTCCGCACCATCATCCAATGAAGGGCAGAACATAACGTGTTTCCATTGCAATGCCAAGGGCCACCGAGTTGCCAACTGTCCCCAAAAGAAAAATAACGGACATGTCAATGACAAAGCGCAAGAACATCGACGGAGATATTACGACAACAACAGGCAAACGAGTGGCTCGAACCAACAAGTATGTGCGAGCAGCGTCATACTTCCAAGGGCTGCCGAGCAAGTGGCTACACCATCGGACGTTGAAGAATGTATATCTGATGGCCAGCTTCTACTCGCCAATGGCAGGTCAATCTCTGTCGTTGCCAGCGCAGCTGTGTCAGTGTCGAACATGCCCGTGTCGAAGGGATTTGTTGAGAAGCAGGAAGTGACTGTTCTCAGAGATTCGGGCTGCAATGGAATCATTGTCAAAGAAGATCTGGTGCCGACAGAGAAGTTCACTGGTGACTTCAAGTGGACGCTCATGGCTGACAGCAAATGCGTGAAGGCACCAGTGGTAAAAATCCAGATCGATACTCCATACTTCACCGGAGAAGTTGAGGCCGTCTGCCTGAAGAAGCCCTTGTACGATCTACTAATTGGGAACATTGGGGGTGCGAGACGTCCTGATGACCCTGATGTCGAATGGAGAATGGGCGCAGCTCAGCCTGCTGTTGAGGAGGAAGACCCACTGCCATTCGCGAATGAAGATATCAGCGAACTGTTACGAGATGACAGAGCAACTGTGCATCGCCGCGACCAGCCGCAGGTTGTAAGCGCTGTGACGACCAGAGCCCAGGCGAAGAAGGACAAAACAACTACGCCACTCAGGGTCACCAACAGTTCTGCAACTGCTGTCGTGGACAGGGATCGGCTGATTCAGCTACAGGAAGCTGATTCGACCTTAACAAAGTACAGGAGTCGTCCTGTCAAGGAGATGACGAAGGGCGAAGGCACTGTGCACTTTGAAGTGAAGGCCAAGATTCTGTACAGAGTGTTCCAGCACCCGAGAGTCAACGGTGGGAAGCCATTACGTCAAGTTCTGGTGCCTCAACCACTTAGGCGCCAGGTGATGGAGGTGGCCCACGACTCTATTATGGGAGGTCACCTGGGTGTCAAGAAGACATCGGACAGAATCCAGGCTGCGTTTTACTGGCCAGGACTGCATGCAGATGTGACTCGATTCTGCCGATCGTGCGATATTTGCCAGAAAACCATACCTCGAGGAAGGGTCCCGAAAGTGCCGTTGCAGAAGATGCCTTTGATCGACCGACCTTTCAAGAGGGTGGCCATTGACCTCATCGGCGAGATAAAACCGCCAAGTGAAGCGGGTCATCGTTGGGTACTGAGCCTGGTAGACTATGCAACCAGGTACCCGGAAGCCGTGCCTCTGAAGAAAATTGACACCGAGACTGTTGCCGAGGCACTTGTGGACATTTTCAGCAGAATTGGGGTTCCTGAAGAGATCCTCACAGACCTGGGGACACAGTTTGTCTCTGAATGCATGGAAGAGGTCAACAGGCTGCTGAGCATTCGTCACTTGACTACGACACCCTATCACCCGATGTGCAATGGGCTGGTCGAAAAATTCAATGCGACGCTGAAGTCCACGCTGAAGAAACTATGCAGTGAGCAGCCAAGGCAGTGGCATCGCTACATCAATGCCTTGCTGTTTGCATACAGGGAGGTGCCACAAGAGTCCACTGGATTCTCCCCGTTCGAGCTGATGTACGGGCGGACCGTGAGAGGCCCGATGCAGATACTGAAGGAATTGTGGACGAAAGATGTGGACACACCTGAAGTGAAGAACAGTTACCAGTACGTGTTCGAGTTGCGAGAGAAACTGGAGGAGACTCTCGAGATTGCTCGAGAGAACTTGAGAAAGTCTCAGGATAGTGGAAAGCACTACTACGACCGCAAAGCCGTAAACAGGAAGTTTACACCAGGTAACAAAGTGCTGATACTGCTTCCCACTGATCACAACAAACTACTGATGCAGTGGAAAGGCCCATACGAGGTTGAGGCCGTGGTAGGGATCAACGACTACAAGGTGAATGTCGGCAAGAAGTCCAAGATCTACCACGCTAACCTCCTGAAACTGTATGTGGAGAGACCTCCGGAAGCAGTACAGGTTGCAGCAATGGTGGAAGAACCAGCCGAACTAGACGAGTTCGACGGTGAGGAACTACTGGAGTTGGGAGACCTCCACAAGAAAGAGGGAGTGGATGACGTCAAGCTAGGACCTGACCTGACAGAAGATCAGCAGAAGGAGCTGCATGATTTTATGGGCGACTTCACCCATAGGTTCTCTGATGTTCCAGGCTCTACGTCCTTGGTCGAACATGAAGTCCACCTCACATCTGACGTTCCTGTTCGCTCAAAACCATACCCTATCCCGTTTCAGGCTCGGGAATCCTTGAAGAAGGACATCGACAGCATGTTGAAGATGGGGGTCATCCGTGAGTCATCATCCCCTTACTCATCTCCCGTTGTTGTTGTCAAGAAGAAAGACGGTACAAACAGGGTATGCATTGACTTCAGGAAAGTGAATAAGATCACCGTGTTTGACCCTGAACCAATGCCGACGGCGGCTGATCTGTTCCGACGGTTGACTGGCAGTAAGATCTTCTCAAAGATCGATCTCAGCAAGGGATATTGGCAGATTCCTGTGCGCGAAGAGGACATACCAAAGACCGCCTTTGCAACTCCAGACGGAACGTATGAGTGCCTGCGGATGCCTTTTGGCATGGTGAACAGTGGTGCTACCCTGAAGAGGGGAATGCGAAAAATGCTCAAAGGAATGAAGAATGTTGTGTACTACTGGGATGATCTGCTAGTCCACACGGAGACCTTTGCGGAGCATCTGGAGACTTTGAGGGAACTGTTTTCCCGCCTGACAAAAGCTAATCTGACCGTGAGACCCAGCAAGTGCATTTTGGGGACCGACAACGTTGACTTCATAGGTCATTCACTGAAGGAAGGTCAAAAGGGGCTTTTGTTGGAAAACGTCACCAAGATCCTCAATGCGCCACGTCCTGAAACCAAGAAGCAGGTGCGATCCTTCCTTGGATTGGCTGGGTACTACAGAGAGTTCATTCCAAACTTCGCCGCCATAACGGCGCCTTTGTCGGACATGACCCGAAAAGGATGCCCCAACCGAATACTCTGGGGACCAGCTCAGGAGAAGGCATACCAGACTGTGCGCGACCTGATGTCACGAGACCCGGTGCTACGCCTTCCTGATACTGCCAAAGAGTTCATCTTGCGTACAGACGCATCGGACGAAGGGATCGGCGCCATGCTGATGCAAGAGCATGGAGGTAAACCATTTCCGGTCAGCTATGCCAGCAAGAAGCTGTCAGGAGCCGAGAAGAACTACTCGACCATGGAGAAAGAGTGTTTAGCCATCGTGTGGGGAATCAAGAAATTTGAACTCTACCTCCAAGGGGTGAAATTCGTGCTTCAGACTGATCACAAACCCCTCACCTACCTGAACTCTGCGAAGTTTGTGAATAATCGTATCATGAGGTGGGTGATGTACTTGCAGAACTTTGATATGCGAGTGGAATCGATCAAGGGTTCAGACAATGTTGGAGCAGAGTTTCTCAGCCGAGTATGTGAGTGAAACTGTGTTCATTCTCTAACAGACTAATGTACATACCTGGATTTCAATCTGTTATGTATACATAATATGTGTGCAGGTAGCGTTTCAATGATTGAAAGAAATTAGGTAAATTTCTTCTTGTGTTGGGGGTAATGTTGGGAAACGCTGCCGCTGCTGAACTTTGGTTCGGTTTTGTGTGTTGCATGTAGTTGACTTATTTGTACTTTGTGGGAAGGTACCGATATTATATTTTGTAAACACAATATTTATGCTTGGACGAGAATGCAGGTGAACTTTCTAGTCCTGTCAAAACAAGTTGTTTACCATGCTGTTTTAGTGTGAGTTCGTGGCGTTCGATCGGATTAAGGGCGTCGGCACCTTTTGATGTACGTCACAGAGAACGTCACCATTCTAGTCCATGGGCGGTTCGCATATAATGTAGTTGTATCATGTTCGGTCTGGAATATTCTCGAGATTGAGTATTTACTATATATGCCAGCGCGATTTGAATGTTAAAAAGCTTCTATTTGAGTTCTGCTACGTTGTGCAGTTGTATGTATTGAATGCTGAATAAATCCTCGAACTCAATTTGACGAGTTGTTTTCTGCTGCTGCGAAGATGGGCGACGTAGAATAAAAGAACACAACTATACGACATTTGAGAACTTGTGGCAATCTCAAGTGTCGTGTAACACAGTGCCGCCTCAACTTTTACAAAAAGCCGGATATGACGTCATCGAAGACATATATCGAAAAAAATTAATGAGAAAAAAAAACGTCTGGGGATATCATACCCAGGAACTCTCATGAAAAATTTAATAAAGATCGGTCTAGTCGTTTACTCTGAATCGCTCTATACACACACACACACACACACACACACACACACACACACACACACACACGCGCGCTATCTCTCTCTCATTTTACATTTAGTCAAGTTCTGACTAAATGTTTTAACGTAGAGGGGGGAATCGAGACGAGGGTGTGGTGTGTGTGTGTGTGTGTGTGTGTGTAGAGCGATTTAGAGAAAACTACTAGACCGATCTTCATGAAATTTTACATGGGAGTTCCTGGGTATGATATCCCCAGACGTTTTTTTTAATTGTTTTGATAAATGTCTTTGATGACGTCATATCCGGCTTTTCGTGAAAGTTGAGGCGGCACTGTCGCGCTCTCATTTTTCAACCAATTATTGGTTGAAATTTTGGTCAAGTAATCTTCGACGACGCCCGGACTTTGGTATTGCATTTCAGCTTGGAGGCTTACAAATTAATTGATGAGTTTGCTCATTAAAGTTGTCATTAAAATCGATTTTTCGCAAACAGATTTAAAATTGATTGCATCGTATTCTTCATCACATTCTGAATCTAAAAATATATACATATGTCATGTTTACTCATAAAATGTGATCACAATTAACGAACACAGATTAATTAGTCTTACGATTAAAATTTAAGAAATCGATCCAAAAATGATTTCATCTTATTCTTTATCGTTTCCTGATTCCAAAAACATATAGATATGATAGGTTGTATTCAAAACAAGCTCAGAAAGTTAACACGAATACAGAAAAGTGCGCTTACCTGCTTAGCACAATACGCTACCGCGCTATTCTGGCGTGTGCATATCACAGTGCGTTCAGTTTCATTCCGTGAGTTTGACAGCTTGACTAAATGTAGTAATTTCGCCTTACGCGACTTGTTTTTTCTCTCTCTCTGTCGCTCGGAGATTCCAAAATCAAGACAAAAACATTGAAACATATAAGGCAACCGCTGACCACAGAACTTATATCAGACAGAAGGGACAAGCCCTCTTAGCGAGGTCGAAAAACGCGTTCTGGTTGGCTCGGCCGGCCGCCATCTTGTTAATGCTGAGACTGACCAGCGATCGCGGCGAGCGACACACACACAGTGCGCAGTTTGGTCTCACGGTGTGCCATGTCTCTGTTACGTTTATGACCTGACGTTTACGTACTGTGTGAATAAAAACAAGTCCATTTACTTGCTAATTTACCGGTAGTAAGGATTTGCTGATGTATAACTTTTGAGGTTTAACGTCCTTGTCAACCACGAGGATTATTTCAAAGACGGTGCTTTTAGACATTTACTGAACATGCACCACACCGCATAAGACAGAAGTCGTACCGACGAGATTGATTGCGTTTTACACCGTCATTTTTACTGTAAAATTGCAACAAGTGTTCGGCACTTCAAAGTGTTTGCCTGCTGTAAACAACAACATAAAAATAGACACTGCATACCCCCAGCGAAGGACTAATCCGCTCTCTCTCTCTCTCTCTCTCTCTCTCTCTCTCTCTCTCTCTCTCTCTCTCTCTCTCTCTCTCTCTCTCTCTCTCTCTCTCTTTCTCTCTCTCTCTCTCACACATTCACACACATACACCCACCCCCCCACCCCAAGTCACACACACACACACACACACACAGACACACACACACACACACACTCATTCACACACAAACATAGGCCCTACACACAAACTGACTCACGCACACGCACATACACATTCTCTCTCTCTCTCTCTCTCTCTCTCTCTCTCTCTCTCTCTCTCTCTCTCTCTCTCCGGCTCTCTCTCAATACACAGACACAGAAACACACACTGACACACAGACACACACACGCACGAATGCATGCACGCACACACACATCATATAAATAACCACATTCTCTCTCTCTCTCTCTCTCTCTCTCTCTCTCTCTCTCTCTCTCTCTCTCTCTCGAGTATCTCTCTCAGTCTCGAGTCAAACACACACACACACACACACACGCGCACACACACACACACACACATACACACACACACCCCAAGTCACACACGCACACACACACACACACACTCATTCACACACAAAGATAGACCCTACACACAAACTCACGCACACGCACATACACATTCTCTCTCTCTCTCTCTCTCTCTCTCTCTCTCTCTCTCTCTCTCTCTCTCTCTCTCTCTCTCTTACACAGAAACACACATACACAAACACACACACGCACGAATGCATGCACGCACACACACATAAATAACCACATTGAATTCTCAGTCTCTCGGCTCTCTCTCACTCACTCTCTCTCTCTCTCTCTCTCTCTCTCTCTCTCTCTCTCTCTCTCTCTCTCTCTCTCTCTCTCTCTCTCTCAATCTCTCTCTCTCTCAAACACACACACACACACACACACACACACACACACAGGCACACACACATACCTAAAGTGTGGATGGTTACCTAAGAGGCGGCACTGGGTGTAGTGCCTTTCTAGTGCACTTGCACTACAACAGCACTGGGTGCAGTACTCGCTCCGGCATCGAAGAATTTTGCACTAAAAAATGCACAAAATTTGACCTATTTCGTCGCCTATAGAGGACGGAAAGAATGTCATTTTGAACATTGTTATGACATTCTTTCCGTCAAAAAAGTCAATTTAACGGTGTTAAATGAAGCGAGCATCCACACAATTAGGTTGCCATCCAGAGTTTAGGTTGCCATCCACGTGTGGATAGTTGCCTTATGGTGATTTAGGCAACCAAACCTGTGGAAACATGGGTACACACACACACACACACACACACACACACCCGAAGTCACACACGCACACTGACACACACTCACGCGCACTCACTCACTCTCTCACACAAACTGCATACACACAAAACACACACCCATACGCACATATAGACAGACGGACATACACACAGGGCCTTTACTTTTAAACAAACACACATACACACACACTGACATACACTTACGCACACGCACATACACAAACCCACTCTCTCTCTCTCTTTGTCTCTGTCTGTCTCTTACAACTGAAACACACTGCACACACACACACACACACATTTACATACGCACGCATGCACGCATACCGGCACAGGCTCACACACACACACACACACACACACCACACACACACAAATCTGGCACCGGCAAAACACACACTCATACGCACATAGACAGACAGACATACACACCTTTACAAACACACATACACACTCATACACACACAAACATACACACAAACTCATGCACACACACACGCACACTCTCTCTCTCCCTCTCTCCGGCTCTCTCTCTCTCTCTCTCTCTTTCTTACAAACAGACACATACACACGCTGACACACAGTTACCGTACGCACGCACTGCTCATGCACGCACGCACACACACACAGGCTCACACACACACACACACACACACACACACATAACACAACAGTAACACGCTCCGCGTTTCGTTTTGTTTTCAGTAAGCCTGCTGCCAGTACTGGTACTCGCCATGCTTCTTCAGCAGTTTTAAAATGGCGCCCCGAACGCTTACGGAAATTGCCGGAACATACCGAAGAGGCGCTTGTCCCTTCTGTCTGATATAAGTTCTGTGCCGCTGACTGAAGTATCGAGAGTGTATTCAAACCAAACAACACACATATCAAATGAGGTCAATACAGAACGAAGTGGGAACTGTTTACATTTTTACGTTTCTGTTCTCGTGGAAGGAAACAACAAAACTTCCACAAGTACGTGATCGTCAGTTCAGATGGCAAGTCTCGCTGTGGTGCACGGGCTCGCCTGTAGTGTGGTACACTGGGATGAAATGTCTCAATGTGACTGAATATGTTGTCAAGTAACTGCTCGTCAGTTTTGTTATGAGGCTGTTGTCTCCCTCTGTCAGGGAGAAGGGTACCTGATCCTCGAGTCGTCGAGCGGCATAACATTGTAATGCATACATCACTGCTATATTCAAGTGTGGCCAGGAAGAAGTGTTTGCAAACTTGCTGCTGCTCACCTTTAAGGTCGAAGAACGTGTACCTCCTGCGTTCACGGCCTACCACAGAACCCAGTCTACAGACATCAAAGGAACCGTCATTAGGCACCCCGTCCTCACTCCTGTTTGAAGTACTATCCCTCTGCCGCCACCCCCCCCCCCACCTTATTGAGGAGCCGCAGGAGCGGCCAGTCATATGGTCTCGGCTCGGGAGCTGTCTGTGGAGGCTGCGTGCTATAATTAGCTGACCTGCTGCGCGAGCAGTCACTGCAGAGTTTTGAGATAACTTTGTAACACGTTTTATTTTATGCTCCTCAAGAATACAACTTTGGGCAACGTGCCACGTAAAACTACACGCAACAAGGATTCAGTAGGTACCAAACATGCCTTGGTCAGAAGTAGAATGTAAATGAATCTTTATAAAGAAGTAGGCTACTTCAAACGACAGCCACAGCCACGGTTGGGTTCACGGCATCAAACCGATGCAACTCTCCGTCATATCATACACGTAATCAATCACATAGATGACTAATAAACATGTAAACTACATGTATACGTCTATGGTCGGACATAAGAAAGGAGAGCTTCCCCCGGGCCTGTGCATGTGTTGTTCGTTGTGCGTGTGTAAATTTACACAACAAACTGACCACTATTGATCTCAATACAATGGTGTGCACGGGTGCTACATTATTTGTGTAGAAGTTTTTTCTTGTACATTTAATGCGTACATTTTTTTCCACAATACTGTTTGTCCTTTATGACTTTGTTGTAAGAGACATTTCGAAATAACATTATTTTTACATTTATTCCTGTTTTTTTTTTCTTTTCTTTTTTCCCATCATTCCTTTGCTCTTAAAATAATACATAACAACTACCACAAATTTCAACAAAAACAGATTGCAACAACATTCCTATTTTAAGCTCAGCCACACGCCGACATGGAAGCTCAATGGTACTTTCAAACTCATCTTCTCTTTGTCGTATTTGATTTCTTTCTATTTCATAAGTCGAGTGCATATGATTTCGGCTCGTGTTCATCGTGAGATGGACTTAGTTTCTTGTCTTTTGTTGTTGTGGGTGAGCTACAAAAAACAATATTACACCCACTCCCGCTTTTTTTCAACCCCTCCCCTACTTTCATTGTTTTGGGACAGCTTTAAGGTGAGAGTTGCAGCTTAAAAATAATAATATACAAGTGTTTTATAGTCATATTAAAACTGTTACGTGCCATTACTGACTTCAGAGCTTACTTGCGTATTGCTGTTGGCCATGACAAATTTGCTTTTCTGTTTGTGTGCGTTTCAGTTTAAATAAAAAGAAGTAAAAGTAGCCACTGGGCAAGCTCACTTTTCTGAATGTGTGGCATATTTAAGATGAACAAAGTTGGTAGACAACTTCAGTTCATAAAATTAAAAGTTTACCCCTTGCTACTGCTGCATAGCTGTGTCTTATTTGTTATTAAAGATCAGCTGCAAGCAGAACGAGACTATAAAGATATGTATTTGATGTTTGGTTTAATTCTGTTGTTTTCGAAGAGAAGTTCATCCTGAAAGGATGTAAAATTATGAAGTTGAAACTGCTGCACAATTATCTGGAACTTTCTCAAGGATTGGAGGTAACTCATGGCATATGAACCAAATTTGAAATTTTCTTCCGGTGTTAAACGATCAAATTATGTTGATTCTAAGTTTTTAAATTGTCTCACAACCTGTTGTTAAATGTATAAGCAACTTCACAACAAAAAACTTTTAGAATATTCAGGAACTTTGAAGGAGGTAACTCTTGGTATCAGGACAAACCGGCGAATGCACGATTAACCGTTCTCACTTGTCAAAATTAGGTGAGCACTTTTGTCTTTTATGAGTCATTCTTTCATAAATTTATAAAGCTCCCATGTGATAGTTACTTGGGCACATGTTGGCTCTTCTAACACCTGGGCGAAGCCGGGTCCTAACTGCTGGACAGACAGACAGACACACACAAGCAGCCAAACACAGACGTACGGTTGGAAGACACACAGACAACAACCCGCGTCAGGATTGTTCAGGTCTATGTGCACTTTTGACAATTGTCTGAAATTAAATTTAACAGCCAAGTTTCTGGTATCACGATTTATTTCTTCTCCACAACTCGTGAATAACACCTGGGGTCCCAAATCACAGCACGCAGTCTCAGCTTTCCCCCGCTACAGGTAAGACGAGACATCTGGGTGGCGTTGTCACAGACATTTGATCCGACAGCTACTGGCACGCAACGAAAGGTAGTAAAAGTGTATTGTTGCTGTAGACAGCCTGGCACCTAACAATCCGCTGAAAACGTAACATTGGCTTTGATGGGTCATGGGATATGTACGTTACACCACCGATTTATCCATGAAATCGCGTTGTATCTCGTCTCGACAGGGTGAATCTTATCTGGGTAACACCTAGGCAAAGCCGGGTCCTGAATGCTAGTTTTGTTATAAAAAAAAATCATTGAAAATACATGTACGAGTACCGACTTGCAAAACAAACTGGACATCCTAATGGGTTAAGCTTAGCTTCTGGTAATGTATGCCGAAACTAGATGAATACCCGCTTCGCCGGGTACGGCTTCGCTGGGAAGAAGTTGAGCCGGAAATCCGGGCTGCGCCGTGGACCCCGGCTTTGCCGGGTGTACGCCGGCTTTGCCGGCGCACCGCACGAAGGAAGGGAGATAAACGCGCAAAACACTGGAGAAGAGTAATACCCGGCTTCGCCGGGACAGTGACCTTCTAAAAATAGTATAACGGGAATATGGATTGAGCGTTGTCGACAGTGAGGCGCGATGATGTTCTGTTTAATTTAAAGTATTGGTTCTATCAACATTTTGCAGGTTTGCTTACTTGCTGATTTGGTTTTCTTTTTGGTTGTTTGTTTGCATTTTGTCTTGCCTATTTATGTCGTTGTTTGTTTGCTCGTTTGTTTATTCTATTTGTTTATCCGTGATAGAAGTTTGTACAGGACCGGTTTAAAAAAAAAGGCGTAGCTTTAAACCTCTTTCCTTGTAAAATGAATTTGTTATCGTCATTATCACATGAAGGAAACATGCTTTTCATGCTTGTTAAACCAAAACACTCTGGTGAATTTCAACAAAGCAGGACAATTAAATGTACATAGCTACTGAATGTAGATTGAGCTTGCAGAATGTTATTTGAACATCGCAACAACATCAGCAATGTCACACGTGACGTCATAGTTACAACGTAGGCAAGGTGTGGAGAATGAGCACTGTGTAATGGTCGGACAATCGGTACTTACTCGAAAAAATGGTGTCATGTGAAAGACATATAAATGAACTCTCTAAATTGTTTTGTCGTGGAACTCAGCGGTAGCAGGGTCAATTCACAATTCGAAGGCAAAACATCCCTACCACACTGAGCACCAAACAAAAGAGAATGTTTCTTCAGTTCTACAGATATCATGTTAAACAGCAGTGTTTGGGCCAAAAACATGTGGGTGTTTGAAGATTTGCCTTTTTCCTGCTTACAAATTGGTTTAAATGATATGAGTATGATTTCGGTATGACGTCACAAAACAATGAGGGGTTTTGACAGCATGGTTCTCTTTAAAGCGTCAAAGAGGCGAATGAAACTAAACAACCTTTTCACGTGTTTTACACCACTGAGTTTCGTTGGAATCTTACCTAACAGGGCATACCTATTTCGTTTAAAACTGCCGCGCAGTCAGGTTGATCTAACGTGTAAAAGAGAGAGCCCACAAGGTTGAAAATGATAAGAAATCCTGGGTTTTTGTGAATTTTTGTCCTGGGTAGCTACAGTTAATATGCAATAAATCTAAAACAACACAAAGCAATATCTCTTCAAATTACAGAGGACGCTGACATGACAAATACTCTCTTCTGTGTGCGAGCCTTATGTAGAAAGAAACAGAACCTGAAAATAGACGTTGTAATGGTTTTCCGTGAAAACTCTTTGAACGTTGGTAACGCCACGGAGACACATGTATCATCATCGAAATTGTGCATGCTTAGCAAGTGGTTGTATCCTGATAAGTGTGTACAGTTTCAGAAACATTCTTCCCCCTCCCCCCCCCCCCCCCCCCACACACATTTTGTTTGGTCTACAGACCTCAAAACTGCCGCTTCTCAACTCTAACTTTTTCTTGCCTGTGTTATTGTTGGCTTCCCCTCGAGTAGCTTCCCTTGCTTCTCTGTCTTTGTCATAATTTTGTTGGTTTGTGCAGTGCAGTTGTTACACCCCCGGAAAAGGGGTGTGTATAGGATTCGGTCCATGTGTTTGTTTGTTTGTGTTCGCATATAGATCTCAAAAATGAACGGACCGATCGTCACCAAACTTGGTGAACAGGTTCTATACATTCCTGAGACGGTCCTTACCAAAATTGGGACCAGTCAAACACACGGTTAGGGAGTTATTGGTGGATTAAGATTCTACAAGGACTTATAGAGGGACATCGATGTGTTTGTTTGTTTGTTTGTGTTCGCATATAGATCTCAAGAATGAACGGACCGATCGTCACCAAACTTGGTGAACAGGTTCTATACATTCCTGAGACGGTCCTTACAAAAATTGGGACCAGTCAAACACACGGTTAGGGAGTTATTGGTGGATTAAAATTATACAAGGACTTATAGAGGGACATCTTATGGTCAAAGGGAAATAACCATTCTCACTCAGTCACTGCCACCAACTGAGAAGGTTATTTCCCTTTGACGGGGGTGTTTTTCCTACCTCGGAGGAATTTCTTGTTTTGTCAGTTATTCTCCTCTTTATCTGTTCTATCGTCTTTCTTCTTCTTTTTTGTGTGTACTTTTGTGTTTTTGTGCCTGAAGAAGACCCTTAGGTCGAAACGTCGCTGTTATTCGTTCCGTGTTCGTCATTTTAACGTGAGTAGGCCTACATTGCTTTTTGGTCTCTTTATTGTTCCCTCTCACGTGCAGTCGCCATTGTTTAATTACTGAAGACATGACGTCATATTCCAACGTCATCGCTGTCGTTGCGATGTTCAAATAACATCATGCAAGCTCAATCTACGTTCAGTAACTACATAAACTAAAGTGTAGTGCTTTTTCCCGTTTACATGAAATTCACCATAGTGTTTTGTTTTACACATGAAAAGCCTGTTTCCTTCAGTGAAACGTAAACCCGACAAAAACAGCCGATTTTTGTCTGTGAATAATCAAGAAATATGGCACTCATGACAATCGGGGATACATTTTATCATCCAACTTGATTTTGAGGAGCAATTCAGAGGATAAAATGCTTTTCAGATCAAAACCAGCACTAGCTGAAAATGTATGGTTGTGCAATCAATGGCGTAATTTGTCTAAGAAAAGCTGTATTTGGTAAATTACTTCAAGTCAAACTTATGACATTCAAAACGACGCGGGACAGAAGACACCTCCCGGTTTTAACAAATTAGCAAAGAAATGTATCAACACTGTCACAGATGACTATCACGCCATAACAACTGTTTCGGTCAGAAACAAAAGTAGCCTCTTCACATTTCAGCAGATCATAAAGACATTATCAGAAGATTAGGCCAAACAGTAACAAACAAACTTAGAGTGTTACACCACTGCTGGAGTAACATTTTCTCCCCTCCCCTCCCTTATCTACCAACATCTTCAGCAAAAATGACATTACCTCTGACAGGCCATTTTGCAATTGTTCGTGTGTGTTAGTCAACTTAGTCTTTATGGAAGTCATTCAAAAAAGAACATGTTCATTTAGCCCTTATTAGGGAGGACGCCCTAAAAGTTTGGATAGAGAATAATACTCATAGTATATACAGAAATAGAGAACCCACTGTTAGTAACAGTCTGGAATAATAAAAAAAGATTATGTACCGAAATAATGTGTTATTTTGTAAGAAATGGATTAAATGTGGGATCGCAGTAGTTGCTGATGTGTTAATAAGTGGCTGTTATCTTAGAGTAGATTAAGGTAAAAGTGGGTATATATCTTTACTGATGATAGAACACAATGTTGTCCAGACTGCTGGTACCTTGTTTATAATAAAGATATCTGGCGTATGTTCATGCAATCCAAAGAAAACAATGTTCTGCTTTTTGATAATAAAGAGTTATCTACAGCACGTTCATAAAGATGACATTGGATAAGTAAAACCAAACACAACCCAAGTTGTCTGAATTTCTGGATGCATACGTTTAAAGACACAGTGCAGCTCACAGCCTTCGTTTTGCGTTTTTGTTGCAGCTGAGTATATTTACAGTTCAAAAATCCTCCTATGGTAGTAAAACAAACCCAAAACTACCCAACGACGACATCTGTGAAGCTCGACCGTTTCTTGTTCACGCGAGTGCATACATTAACCTAGTTATTACGTGGTGTTTGGTCGGAGTTCGATTCAACTGAGTGATTCCGGCCTCCATTTTGTTTTACACAAACTCATGATGACGTCTGACATAGTTTGCTTAGTGACGTGTCTTTTTGTGCATGATCTAAATTTAGATCCAAAAATAGGTCAAGACCAGCCGGGTCCGAGTACGAAATTAATTCGTAAAAAAATCGCAGTTCTTGACTCTTTGGGTGCAAGTCAATGAAACTTGGTAGTTCTTCTAACGGATAGCTGCCTGAGGTATGACTAAAAGCCCCAGGGGCTCCGTGCACCTGGATTTGACAAGTTCAGTACCTTTAATATAGAACTAACAAAATGGCATTGGCACATTGTAAGGACTGTGTTGAAAGAATTAAGACTGAGAGAATTGCACTGGAAGATACTGCATAACATATATATCCGACTAATATTATGTTGTGTAAAATGGGCATTAGTGTTATTCACAGATGTTCATTCTGTCCTGGAACATTTCTTTTATGAATGTTCTGCCATACATTCAAGTTGGGAAAGCATTATACTGTAGCAGTATAATGTAATGTAAAAATCGACGTTTAAACAGCATTTGGATTTTTAAACGATTTAGTAAATTATATTAACTTACTTATCATGCAGTGTAGCAAAAGTGTGTGGTGGGTAAAATCAGATACGGTAAACCAATAGAAATTGTGTGCATGTTCAATTCAGAGGATTTGCGACACGTATAGAGCGATAATAATTGTAACTGTAAAAAAAAAAAATAATAAAAAATAAAAAAAGTGCATTGTTGGTATTTGTGCATGAAAGAGGAGATTGTGTTTAGAAATTAAAAAAAAAAAAAAGTAAATTGATTGTATGACTTATTCTTGATTGTGTCTGTTATCTAGTTTTTACATTTAGTCAAGTTTTGACAAAATGTTTTAACATAGAGGGGGGAATCGAGACGAGGGTCGTGGTGTATGTGTGTGTGTGTGTGTGTGTGTGTCTGTCTGTCTGTGTGTGTGTGTAGAGCGATTCAGACTAAACTACTGGGCCGATCTGTATGAAATTTTACATGAGAGTTCCTGGGTATGATATCCCCGGACGATTTTTTTATTTTTTCGATAAATACCTTTGATGACGTCATATCCGGCTTTTTGTAAAAATTGAGGCGGCACTGTCACACCCTCATTTTTCAATTAAATTGATTGAAATTTTGGCAAAGCAATCTTCGACAAAGGCCGGGGTTTGGTATTGCATTTCAGCTTGGTGGCTTAAAAACTAATGAGTGAGTTTGGTCATTAAAAATCGGAAACTTGTAATTAAAATTATTTTTTTATTAAACGATCCAAAAACAATTTCATCTTATTTTTCGTCATTTTCTGATTCCAAAAACATATGCATATGTTATATTTGGATTAAAAACAAGCTCTGAAAATTAAAAATATAAAAATTATGATCAAAATTAAATTTCCGAAATCGTTTTAAAAACTATTTCATCTTATTCCTTGTCGGTTCCTGATTCCAAAAACATATAGATATGATATGTTTGGATTAAAAACACGCTCAGAAAGTTAAAACGAAGAGAGGTACAGTAAAGCGTGCTATGAAGCACAGCGCAATCGCTACCGCGCCAAACAGGCTCGTCACTTTCACTGCCTTTTGCACTAGCGGCGGACTACGTTCAGTTTCATTCTGTGAGTTCCACAGCTTGACTAAATGTAGTAATTTCGCCTTACGCGACTTGTTCTTCTTAACACGTTATAAGGTTATTCATCTGGTTGTTCATTTAATCCGATTGATACAAGAACAAGACCATGAAGAAGGATGCTCCCCCCTGTTAAAAAAAAAAGAAGGAAAAAAGCAGCTTCTGTGCAACTGAGGTCAACAACACACAAAAACAAGAAATGTCAAGCTTCTCCACTCTCGGTAGTATCATGGTCTTCAACATATATCCGAGTCTGTGTTGCTTATTTTATTTTTAGAAGGCTTTGCTTTTCAGACCATTATCAGTGATATCACTGTTCACCATTTACCCTCTTCACCCCCCCCCCCCCCCCCCCCCCCCTTCTTCAACAGAAATAACACAACCTATGGTAGGCTACTTTGTACGTGTGTGTTAGTGTGTCCGAGAGAGATAGACAAGAAATATCAAGCTTCTCCACTACCTTGGTAGTTTTATGAAATTTATAAAAACAAATAGTAACAAGAAGTCACCTACGCGGGGTCATATTTAGCACTAGAAACTTAATTCTGATGAAAAAAGTTACTGTAAAGTCATTTGAAGTCACATAATAAATACCACAAATAGTTCAGAGCAGACCACAAACTGCTGAGCAAAAATCTGTGTAAAATCAGTGTGAAAATCAAGTCCGTTTGTCCACAGGGATGCCAGGCAGCAGTCAAATGGGGTCACGCAATCTGCTGAAATCCAGTCAAATGGGGTCGCACGGACCGTTAAAAGGGGACGTCCCCATTTAACACAAGCGTCCCCATTTGACTGCTGTCCAGTGACAATCGTCCCCATTTGTCGGTAAAACCACACACACACACACACACACACACACACACACACACACAAACACAAACACACACACACACACACACACACACACACACACACACACACACATACACCACGACCCTCGTCTCGATCCCCCCCCCCCCCCTATGTTAAAACATTTAGTCAAAATTTGACTAAATGTAAAAATGAGAAAGAGAGAGTCATCAGTAAGTAGTGGTATTGACACGTAGCGATAATGACACGTAGCGCTAAAAGATGTAGTGCTGTCGACACGTAGTGATAATAAACGAATGATAGCGACTTATCGACAAATTATTTGTAGCACTAATCAACGTAGCGATAGCGGCACGTAGCACAAATGACACGTAGGACAAATGACACGTAGCGCTAGCGATACGCACCCGGAACCTATGGATACATTTTTTGGGTCAATGTCCGTCCACATGTTTGTCCGACATCACCGGTACACATCTTTTTATTTTATTTTTATTTGTGAAATACTGCTATGTACCGGCACGTTTTGTAACAATTTTTATTACAAATCGTGTTGAACGCGTTTTGTAATAAAAATTGTGTAATCCGAACACGAATTTGTAATAAATTTATAACAAAACGCACTTTTATTACTAAACGTGTCGCTACACTGCTACAGTAACATCTCAGAAATTAAATTCACTAGTATTGGGACCTAATGGTACGGGGACGCAATGGCACGTAATTGTATTGGGACATAATGGCACTGGGACGCAATGGTACTGGGACCCAATGGTATTGGGACGCAATGGTACTGGGACGCAATGGTACTGGGACGTAATGGTACTGGGACGTAATGGTACTGGGACGTATTGACATGTAGCCCTTTTTACCAAAACCGTTAATTTCCTTATCTTGAGATATGGCTTATGCGACTGGTTTCCCATAAGGAGGGACTATCACTTATATCAGTTTCACCAATACTTTGACTAAAAGCTCAATTAACCTGATAGTCACCAGTTCTCGCATTAAAATCACCAGTGCAAATTACATATACGTCACTCTGGGTTTCCAACAAGTCACCAATACACCTTTCCAATTCTGTTATTATCTGGCAGTCGCATTCAGTCTGGTTATAAAACGGACTTCCATACGGAGGAATATAGGTCACTATATATAATACGTCCTTATCACTACCAAACAAACACTTTGACAGTTTCAAAACAATAACGTTACTGCAGTCAACGAGAGAGAGAGAGAGAGAGAGAGAGAGAGAGAGAGAGAGAGAGAGAGAGAGGGGGAGAGAGAGAGAGACAGTGAGAGAGAGAGAGAGAGAGAGAGAGAGAGAGAGAGAGAGAGACAGTGAGAGAGAGAGAGAATACGAATACGAATACGAAAGTTTAATTGCAATCGGCCCCTTGCAATGGGGAAGGAGGGGAAGGGAAATCGGTGTACACATAGTTTCGAAAACATGAAACGTTTAACAATGCACCGATCATAGGGATGATTTACAGTTTCCATCCCTTTCCCGACACGGTAGTTTCCACGTCAGTGTTCGTATTGTCCGTTTGTTCTGTGTAATGCAATTTACACCGTTCTCCAAAATGTCATGATGTAGAGGAGAGGTAGAGAACGAACGAACGAACGAACGAACTTTATTACTCAAGGATGGAGATTTTAGGCTGACGCCTAGTCTTACAATCTGTCCCTGCTAAACTAAAACATAAAAATAGAGACAATAAAAGGACAATCATCAGTCACAATCATACAGTATTACAAACTACAACATTACCTATACGAATACATAATGCATAACAGAACATTGAAATGTACATGTATGTCAATAAAATACAAAGGAAAAGAAAAGCCGACTCGCACACACACTCGGGCCGCATGCCTGCAATCACGCCGCGCTCGCACACAATCCAACATGAGAGAAGCAAAAAGTCACATGTCCCACACAGTCGCTAAAGCCAAGAGAGATTATTGGGAACGGTTTGTAAAGGTTGAAGTAAATAACCCAGAGGATACTGGACAAATTTGGAAAAAGATAACTAAAATCAAACACAGGTATAAACTCCCGGAAAAACCTTTGATAGTTGACAATATACTCACCACAACCAACCTTGAAAAGGCTGAGCTTTTGGCAGCAACTTTTGCCAGGGCCAGTCAGACCGAACACCTTGAAGCAGACAGGCGGGAATACAGAGAAGAACACCAAAAGACTTACACTCACCCAGCTGAAGATAACACCCTACCAATAAACCATCCTCTAACCAAAAAGGAGCTAAAGAAAGCAATAAAAAGCATAAATACAGGAAACAGGTCCACTGGCAAAGATCCAATTTCATATAAAATGATACATTTCCCTGACTGCCTCCTTGACATACTGCTAAAGTTTTTACAATCCTGTTATGAAAGCAACACAATTCCCAAGGCGTGGAAAGAAGCGCTGGTGATAGCAATTCCAAAAGACGGAAAACCAAAGCAGTTAGCATCTAGTTACAGGCCCATATCTCTCACGCCCCATATTGGCAAAATCTATGAACGAATCATCAAGAATAGGCTGGAACACTACTTAGAGAAACATGGCATCATCCCCACGTGCCAGGCCGGCTTCAGAAAGTCCAGGTCCTGTACAGATAACATTGTTAAACTAGCTGCCCACATTAAAAAAAAACCTCGAGCAAGAAACAAAACCATGTTTGCCACCTTCTTTGACATTAAACGCGCCTACGATTCAGTCTGGCACACCAAACTATTGGAAAAACTGAAAAACATTGGTATATCAGGAAGACTGTACAATTTCGCGAAGGAATTTATCAACGAAAGGACGTTAGAAGTCCGAGTAGGCAGAGATGTATCCACAGCACACAAAGTTAACATGGGAGTCCCTCAGGGCAGTGTCATTGCCTCGACATTGTTCAGCATCATGCTGTATGACATCCACAGAGCCGGGACGAATGGAACAGTGATTTCACTGTATGCAGACGACCTGGCTCTGTGGTCAAATCACAAACCAAGAGAAACTCAACACAAAACTATCTTAAAGAGATATCAAAACGCAGTAGACAAATAATTTATTATTTGCACACAAACGGCTTTGAAATCGCCGCCGAAAAAACAACATTCATGGTTGTCACCAGAAAAAAGCTACACGAAAAATCCACAATTATCGTCAACAATTCACCCATGGAGTCTAAAAAATAAGTCAAATTCATTGGCGTTACCTTCACCCCGAACCTAACATAGGGGCCACACATCAAAAACCTTGTCGGCAAAGCCAAGAAAGCACTAAGTCTCCTCAAAGTATTAAAACGAGAGACCTGGGCCTCAAATAAAGACAGCCTGCTTCACGTTACGAAAGCCATTATAAGATCCCGTTTAACATAATGGTCAAGAAGCATTTTTTGCTGCATCAAAATCGAATCTAAAACTATTGGAAAGAGCCGAAATGGCTGCCCTCAAAATCATCTTTGATCTCCCAAAACACTCCATAAACAAATTAGTGTATCAAGAGGCTGGCTGGCTGCTCCTCGATGAAGAAAGAAGACTAAAGTCGGCGCAGTATGTATCAAGAGCCAGTACAGTTGACAATGCTGTGGACGAAGAGCTCACTGCTGAGTTCGACACGATAACCTCGGCCCCTTACCAAAACCTAAAAAAATAAACACCCACAATATACGAAGCAACAATCCCACTAGCAGACTATGTTCAACCGATATTTCAAGAAAGTGGGGTGAACCCAGGTAGGATGGCCCAAATTCCCATTAACCCCTTCCCCTTTTGGTTCATAGAGTCCCCCATTATCATCCCTGATCATGATCTGGGTATAACAAAGAAAGATAACCCTGTGCCTGTCTCATCAATAGTAAGAGAAATAATCTCAAACAGTTACAAAGATCACCTAGAAATATTTACTGACGGCTCAAAACAAAATGATGGCCAAGCCGGCTTTGCTTTTGTCATCCCTGACATCAAAATAACTAAAAATTCAAACTCAACCAGGATGTGTCCATTTTCACTGCAGAAATGTACGCCATCTTAAGAGCATGCCACTATATCAATGACCTCCCTCAACCCCTCAACCCCCAACAAGAGTCGCGATTCTCTCCGACTCAAAATCAGCTCTGACTGCTCTCCAAAATGGTTCCAGAAACCGGGAAGAGCTTCAGACGGAAATATTGTTCCTCTGTCACCTCTGGAACAGAACTGACCCTTATGTACATCCCCTCACACACAGGGATCAGAGGCAATGATATGGCTGACAGAGCAGCAAAAGAGTCTGTCACAGATCAAGCAGAATTTCATGACCTCAAATTAACAAAGACGGAAGCAAAACACAAAATGGCCAAAGTTGCCTGGCGTCACTGGGAAACAGAATTAAAAACAGAAGGCGATGCCCATGGTTGGCTTATTCTGCCCCGACAAACAAAACAAAACAGGCCTACACTCCCCACCCCCCTCCTTAAAATACTTCGCAGAATTCGCACGGATGGATGCGCTCACAAGTTCTTTCCCCGTCTCTGTGAATGTGGAAAGCTAATAACTTTTTTACACCCTCTTTGACCGCTGCCAATTACTCCAACAAGATTTCCGCAACCTACACACCCTTGTCAACTAACACAAACTGAAACCCCATGAGTTTTTAGATAAACATTGCACGCTTCAATGGAAGCCAGCATACACCCTGTGTCTCTCAATACATAAGGCTGAAATAGGACATCTGTTTTGAAAACTTCTTCCCCTCTCCCCCTTCCCACCCCTCAACCCTCTCTCCCACCCCCCACCCCCCCCCCCACCACTCCCAACAACCAAAGCGCCTACAACACCTATCGTATAGCTCTATTCAAATTTAATTTGATTGAAAAATGAAGGTGTGACAGTGCCACCTCACCTTTTACAAAATGCCGGATATGACGTCATGAAAGACATTTATCGAAAAAATGAAAAAAACGTCTGGGGATTTCATACCCAGGAACTCTCATGTAAATTTCATAAAGATCGGTCCAGTAGTTTAGTCTGAATCGCTCTACACACACACGCACAGACACAGACACACACAGACACACACAGACACACACACACACACCACGACCCTCGTCTCGATTCCCCCTCTATGTTAAAAGTACATTTAGTCAAAACTTGACTAAATGTGACCCTCCACCACGGAATGAGTCGCATGTCACCTTTGCATGATTTTCATATTTTTACATTTTTCTAAAGAGTTTTTTATGCTCTATCCAGTGGTGAAAACCGTTTTAGAAAAGAGCAAAAACTGTTTGAGTTATAAGCCTGTGACTAAGGTGACCCTCACACTGTTACCAGACACTCCCCGGACTTTTATTAAGCCTAGCGCAGAACCACACAGGGGCGGGGATATAGCTCAGTTGGTAGCGCGCTGGATTTGTATTCAGTTGGCCGCTGTCAGCGTGAGTTCGATCCCAGGTTCGGCGAAAATTTATTTCACAGAGTCAACTTTGTGTGCAGACTCTCTTCGGTGTCCGAACCTCCCCCCGTGTACACTACATTGGGTGTGCACGTTAAAGATCCCACGATTGACAAAAGGGTCTTTCCTGGCAAAATTGCTTAGGCACAGTTAATAATTGTCTACCTATACCCGTGTGACTTGGAATAATAGGCCGTGAAAGGTAAATATGCGCCGAAATGGCTGCAATCTACTGGCCGTATAAAATTTCATCTCACACGGCATCACTGCAGAGCGCCTAGAACTGTACCCACGGAATATGCGCGATATAAGACTGATTGATTGATTGATTGATTGACATGCGACTCATTTCGTGGTGGAGGGTCACAAATGTAAAAATACGGACCAGAATATTGTGCGCATGCTGGGCTGACTGACTTTGATCAACAGAAATGTTGAAGCTGTTACGAATTTGTACAACCTTCTCACGAAAGAAATCCGAAAAAAGCATCAGCAAGTTGGTCTGCTTCACTTTCGCTGTGAACTTGGGTTCTTTATCGTGCGCATGCGTGCACATGGGGGTGTTCGAACACCGAGTAGAGTCTGCACAGAAACAAATCCCTCGCCGAACGTGTGAATCGAACCCACGCTGATAGCGACATCTGGATTTAAAGCCAGCGCCTCTACCGACTGAGCCATTTCCCCGCTCGGGCTGGATGTAGACAATACTGTAGTATGCTTACTCCATTACAATGAAAAATAAAACGGATCATATCTTAATTGTTATGTCTGAGTAATGTTCGTATTTCTCATCAACCCCTCACCCCATTGTCTTGTGATGTCAACATTTACATGACAATTATGCAGTATATTTGCATGCCTCTTTACACCCCCGGTTTTGGGGTGTGTATAGGATTCGCTCGATGTGTTTGTTTGTTTGTTTGGGTGTGTGTTTGTGTTCGCATATAGATCTCAAGAATGAACGGACCGATCGTCACCAAACTTGGTGAACAGGTTCTATACATTCCTGAGACGGTCCTTACAAAAATTGGGACCAGTCAAACACACGGTTAGGGAGTTATTGGTGGATTAAGATTCTACAAGGACTTATAGAGGCACATATTAATGGTCAAAGGGAAATAACCTTCTCAGTTGGTGGCAGGGAGAATGGTTATTTCCCTTTGACCAACGGGGGTGTTTTTCCTACCTCGGAGGAATTTCTTGTTGTATCTGTATCTATCGATCTCTCTCGTTTTCCCCTTGGGGTCTTCCTTGTTTTAAACTTGCACCAATCAAAGTATCTGGTATTCAATCTATAGCGCAAGAAACCGCTAAACCTCCTAATGTTTGATTTCCATTGTAGTGTATGTAATAAATACAAACTTTTCTTTTTACGAGGCTTCGGCAAAGACACTTTGATGTGGTCTGCGAGCCTTGTGTCGCTCAAAATTCCTTTCAATGTGTCAGCGTAGATCTGCTTTTGTGCTTCCCAAACTCTTTTGCAAATGCTCAAACAAAACTCCCTGGCTGTCTGTCTGTCTATCTCTCACGCACACACACACACGCACACACACATACACACACATACACACATACACTCATACACACACACACATAGTCAAGCACACATTCATACATACACACTCTCTCTCTCTCTTTCTCTCTCTCTCTCTCTCTCTCTCTCTCTCTCTCTCTCTCTCTCTCTCTCTCTCACCTCTGATGCAGGCTGGATGAAGACAATACTTTAGTATGCTTACTCCATTATAATGGAAAATAAAACAGATCATATCGTAATCATTATGACTGATTTGTTTTCGTATCTCTCATCAACCCCTCACCCCATTGTCTCGTGATGTCCAAATCTACATGAAAATTATGCAGTATATTTGCATGCCTCTTTGTATCTGTATCTCTCGATCTCTCTCGGTTTACCTTTGGGTCTTCCTCGGGGACACAGAATACGAATAAAGCAGATAAAAGAAGAAGACATACGAAAGAACAGAAAGAAGAACTTCAGATTTGATGATTGACGAACCAAAACAAGCGGACAGAGGAGTAAGGGGGCTATTGTAGAATCAGATTGGTTATTAATAATTATTATTGTCTATGTCTCGAAAGCAAGTATTGGTTTGTGAGTCAGACGACTTGATCCTCAGAATAATGACAAAGAACAAAGTCACACACTGGTATTGCTCGTTTGCGATCAGTCTGAGACCCGGTTTTTCGGTTTTATCTTGCAAGCTACACACATTTTTATATTAGAAGAAGAAAATATGTTCCCTTGAAGTATACCTAATAGAGTGTAGGCAGATTGGTATTAATTAGGTCTTCATAATTTCCTCTACCAGATAATAAAAGGTAAGCCCTTGTCTGGGCCCCTGGACCAGTTTTGCCAAATCGAGGTCAAACTCGTGCATTTCATGACGTAACGTCTGTCTCATCCAGGTTGGACTGTGTCGGGGTTTTCCCGCATCGAACAATTGTTGCTAAAGGGGTTGTCTTTAAAGCTGGAAGCATTCCTACGTCAGTCATAGATACGTAGAGGTTACATGCCGAGTCTCAGTGATTATCAAAAATAATGGTCGAAGTTAGCGGATCATGAAAAATGCGAGCTTAAAGGGCAGCTGTCGGGTTGTGGCTCTCAAAATCTGTTCCTTAGAATGAGTTATCATGTAACTGAAACTATACTTAAAAGTTACTTGGTGATTTTGACAGCTTTATAACACAAGTCCGAAGACTTTAGACATGCTACAATGTCTTTAATTGAAGAAAGTTTGCATTCTTGGCCGAGTCAATGCAGCCCGCTCGAAAATTACTTCCCTTGGACGCGTGACGTCAGCCGCAGAATCGGCCGGGTTGAACGGTGCTCTCTTTATACCGTGTAATGGGCGCAATCGGGTTGTCTAGTCAAGCCCTCAAGCATACTTCACGGGTAGGTGAAGAGAAACTTAGGATGGGGTGACTTCTCCCAGGCCAAAATTTCGCAGTAAAAAACGGAGTTCATAACATGTCGTCCGTCCCCCTCCTGCTTTTGTTCCACTTGAACCCTGTTTTTGTTCAACTTATTGGCAGATATTGTCACGCGTCGAGGAACACAAACACACACACACACACACACACACACACAAACACACTCACACACAGACACAGACACACACAAACACACACGTGTTATCACACATATACACACACATACACATACGTGTTATCACACACACACACACACACACACACACACACACACACACACACACACACACACACACACACACACACACACACACACACACACACTCACACACAGACACAGACACACACACACACACGTGTTATCACACATATACACACACACATACGTGTTATCACACACACACACACACACACACACACACACACACACACACACACACAAACACACACACACACACACACACACACACACACACACGATAACCATCACAAACACAGTTTGACAAATTCATCTTTGATTTTTTGCGGCCGAACCTCCCTCCCCCATTTTCCACACTAGATCCACTGTTTCATCTTTGTCTCCGTCTCTCTTCCCTTTATCTTATCTCGTCTATCTACTTGAGTGAGTAACTGAAGATGTATTATCCTCATCTCTTTCCTAGATTTTTCCACCGACAGAGTTGGCTTTTGTCTTGAATTCAGTACCTCACACGTACACGGTAATTGGTGTGACACCTCAAGCGGACCTTCTTCATAAGTGTACAGTGTCTGCTGACAAGGGACACGAGGGTCTGTGGTTGAGCAACTTTATGGTTTAACCGGGTGGACTGGAGGAGTAGCAACAGCATGTGAACCACTTTAGAAATGACTTGTAAAGGTTGCAGTCGGTCAGATCAAAGAAGAGAAAATGTGAACGTGGGTCTTGAGAAGATATTACCATCCTAATACTTTACTTTGTGCAAGAATCAATCACGCGTATAGCATTACAGATGTCCAGCTGTAGTCTACATTGTACTGTAAACTTCACAGCGGCCTTATCGGCTTCCTCGAGTGACGTCACAGCAAGGCTAACGCTGCGGCGTCTTTCTTGTGCTGACAGAGTTGTCGGTCGCGGATTTTGAGTCGTTTCGGCCTGCCAACTGCTTCGTTTTTCTGCGGATTGTGAGAACTAGCAGAAAGTTTCACGCATTTTAATGGTTTCAAACTAATGATGAAAGTGTCTTCTTCTGGACCAAATCAACAGTCTTTAGTTGAATCAACTCGGAAAACTCTTAAACGCGTTTTTGCACGCGACTCCGCGCATTTTTGAGACCAGGCAACCCGACAGCTGCGGAAAAAATGCAATGCGTTCAGTTTCATTCTGTGAGTTCGACTGAGTTTGACTAAAATGTTGTATTTTCGCCTTACGCGACTTGTTTTAATCTCAGCCAGTGTTCAAACTGGGTCAAAGCTTTCGCTGTCTTAGTCACAAGCTCAGTGCAGCGCGACTGGTTGTGGTTAGCCGTGCTCTCTCAAGACTGAAAAACACTTGTGTGCTCTGGCTGTTTGTTGTTGTTGTTGTTGTTGTTGTTGTTGTTGTTGTTGTTGTTGTTGTTGTTGTTGTTGTTGTTAAAAGTAATATTGCCTCAAAGATGAGCAGATACCTTGTGAAAAATTAATAGCACTTACGTCGTATACATATATGACTAAGTGCCAAAAGGTGCGCACGATAAGCGGACAAAGGGGCTACAAAATAAAAGTTGACAAACAAGACTGATATTGTGATTTTTGCTAAGAAAACAGACGTTGGAACCTAATTAATATGAAAAGAAAAGACAAATGCACTCAAGTTATTTCACAAATAACGGGAATTTTGTTCGTTATATTATTCAACATGGCACTGAGACGTAGCATTCAGGTTATCTCGCACGTTTCTGAAGCTAGGGCTTTGAAACTTGGCACACTACCAAAGTATGGTGACCCTCATGTATGGTGCAGATCACATTAAACCACATTGAATTTCAAGGTCACGGCGAGGTTAAATTTCCTTTCCAAACTGAACAATTGTTGTTGTCTTACATGTTTTAAAGCTAGATCAGTTAGATTTTTACATACTTTACATACTTTCAGAATTTTGATGAAGTCTTAACAAAAGTGACCACCTGGTTAATCTTTCTAAAATGTCAAGGTCACAGTGGGGTCACGTCTGGTTCAAAATTTGGAATAGTGTCAATTTATTCTGCGCGTTTATAGCACAAACTTTGAAAATACAGACATTTTTAGTGTACGATGACCTCCATACACGATTACAGTTTTGGTTGAAAAGATCAAGGTCAAAGCAGGGTTGCGTTGAGGTCAAACATATAGATTTGTCATTGAGGATTTCTTGCATGTTTTTGAAGCTAGGGCTTTGAAACTTGGCACACTTCCAAAGTTTAATTACCCCCTTGTGTGGCGCAAGTCGCATTAAACCTCATCAAATTCCACAGTAAGGTTAAAGTTGCTTTCCAAATAGGAAAATGTTCGTTGTCTTACATGTTTAAAAGCTAGATACATTACACTTTAGCTAACTTTACATACTTTTCAGAGCCACAGGCACGCGATATTAAACTCGGTACATTACAGAAGAGGAATTTGTTTCTTCTTTCTTTCTAGAGTATTTTTTGCAGCAAGATAACGTAACAAAGCCGACACATGTTTGGTTGTCTTTATAGAACCTTTTCTTGAACATTATATGGGGGGTAAAGACACTGGTGATTTGCATTTCTTCAAACCGGTGTCTTGTGCCTTTGCTTTGTCCCCAAGCTGTTTTGCAACTTCGAAGGGTCTCGTCAGTGTTGGTTTGCTTCAGTGAATGATTAAAGCTGTGGTCTATTTATGACTTTCCGGGGCTACGAGGTTGAAAAATAGGGATACAATCATGTACAGAATTCTGTACAGCAAACGCTACCCGAAACCCCACCTATACGGCGTGTATGACCTTGAGAGCTTCAGTCAACGCTTGAATTTTGCAGGGATAACGTCCGGTTTGCTCTCTCAAGACTGATCATATTTTATCTTCAAGAGAGATCAAGGGGAAAAAATAAACGCCCCGGTGAAGATTCAAACTCTCGACCTCGGGACTTCGTGTCTCATGTCCTAACCACAAGGCTACTGCGCCAATTGAGAAAAAGAAGGAAAAACATTGACATGAATTCATGTTATGTTATTCTTGAAGCAGCATGATTTATATCTCTATCCGCCCATTGTTCAGAAGTGAATACATGTATAACTATTTCTTAGATGTCTGGTTTCAACTGCACAGAGCTTTGGAGAGATTCAATTACTGTTCTTGTCATTTTCTTGCATGTTGTAAATAGAGATATCGCAGCTATTTGCATGGCGCGAATGTCGTGTAGCATGACGGTGGAAACATGTGCTGCGATTCCGTAAAACATGTTTGCAAATAAAGACAAATTTTAATGTCAATTCTTACGTTTTTGCAACGCATGAATGGTAATTCAAGCGTAGAATGATATAAAATTATCAATTTTTTTTATCTTTGACAACACTGGTGAAGTGGCCAAGCGGTGAAGACATCGGCCCCGACATTTCGAGTCCCCGAGGCCTTGAGATCGAATCCCTGCCAAGTCGTTTATTTTTTCTGCTCGATCCTTCTTGACCAATATGCTCAGGTCTGCGAGAGCAAACCGGATGTTACCACTGCAAAATTCAAGCGTTGACTGAAGCTCTCAAGGTCATACACGCCGTATAGGTGGGGTTTCGGGTAGTGTTTGCTGTACAGAAATCTGTACATGATTTTGTCCCTATTTTTCAACCTCGTAGCCCCGGAAAGTCATAAATAGACCACAGCTTTAAGGTCAGTCCATCACACGGTTTGATATGCACGAGGAAAACGGTTTGATATGCACGGGGAAGAATTTATCGTTTGGTAGACACTTGTTTTCATATGATCAAGGGCCGAAGCTGTGTGTTAATGAAAGAAGGGATGCGGAAATTAATTTTGTTTGGGTTACATGCGTTGCATAGTATTTAAAAACGGTATAAACAGTGGTGCCTCTGTGTATGGGTGTGTGTATGTGTGTGTGTGTGTGTGTGTGTGTGTGTGTGTGTGTGTGTGTGTGTGTGTGTGTGTGTGTGTGTATGTGTGTGTGTGTGTGCGTGTGTATTTAAGCACGCACGCGTGCTGCGTCTGTTTCAGTGAGTGATTTTTCAAAAAAGTCTTGATGATTTTAGTGCAATTCAGAACTAATGTGAATTAAATTTTTTTAAACCTCCCGGCACTACAAGGCATTTTCTATTGTTTTTATAAGGACATTAAAATGTTATAGTATTTGAGTCTTGACTTGCGATTTATTTATATTAATGAGCTCCACCCCCCCCCCCCCCAAAAAAAAAAAGAAAAAAAAAAAAGAAAGAATAGTATTCTGTGTTATACAGCATGACTTCCCTTCTTTGTCTCTGTTAATCTAGGGAGAAAATATCCAGCGATATTTCTCCGTAGGCCTCAAGTTCGGCCATGACCTAGGCAAAATAACTTGCGCAGCCGCAGAAACAAGAAAATGGAAATCTTTTATGAAATGATTGGGAGCCACGCAAATTTGACCTCTTGATTCCGACCATGAACCCGCTGTTGATAATCTGGAAGGTCGTACCAGAAATGCAGATCTATCTCTGGCCGATTCATAGATTCAACAACAAACTGCGACCTCATCTGTGATCAGATGGCCAAGCAATGCGTGAAATCTTTTATTCTAAAGCCTTATGGCTCGTTTCGACAAGCATTAAACGGATGAAATTAACCACATGCAGTTTATTCTTCACAAAAATGCACACAAAAAATGGGTTGGGTTCGGTGATTTGTACATAAACGTCTTCCTCACGATAGATTCGCTGATTTTTCTTATGAAGCCGTCATCAACACGAACACAATGTTTGCAGAAGCAAACTCTGTACCTACACGACCGAGACACAAGACTGATTATTTCACAGCTGCAATGTGAATAAAGAACAAAGACGTTTTGGTAGTCCAGGCATCTTAGCCACTTTAGTGAAGGGAACGTTGAAGTGACAATGACTAGGTTTAAAATGTCTCTTATCAGAAAGTTCAACCTCAGTCCTTTGATGTTTATTAATCACATTTTCATATAAAGTTGGCGCTTCATATGGAAAAGTGGCTTTGAAATTGACCCTAATCCTTCTTTGGGCTCTGTAAATGTCGTTTGGGGCTATGGTTGTAAAACGGTATCTACTGGTCACCCCAATGTATAAACTGAAAACTCTTTCTGCACCAGAACACGCAGAAAGGATTGTATCTGCCTGATGTCTGATGCTTTTCAAAATCCCCAACCACTAACACCTTCAAAACGGACATTAACTGACACTGTTGTTTTTCCCTATATAATCCTTACTATTTTTCCGAGACGTCGTCGTGTTGTGTATTTAGCTTGCCACAACCTCATACATGGTCCTAAAAGTTAAAGTTGAAGAAAATACTAAAGATAAATGAACAAGCTGACGCAGTGTCATTCGCACCGTGAATCCCCCCATGGGAACATACTAAAGTCTGGTTCCAAATAGGCTCAATTTCCTTCTATTTCTTTGTATTTCTGCCTCGTAGGGGTAGGGGTGTTCAAACCAAAGGCACCTTTAAACCAAAATTCAAATCACACATCTTACAATACTAAGACACTCAGCAGTGAAAGGGTGTCTGCTGGTAAAAAATTCCAAACAATCCTAAAAGTACTTCACTACTAAACGTGCTTTTAAAAAGAGCCGTTATTTTTCCCTCTATAATCAGTATTGTGTTTTCTGCGAACATGTAGTCTATTTGGATGGTTGTCATGTGCACATGAGTTGCTAAAGCGTTTTCAGTTGGGCATATGTCGAAAAGCAAAGAATTAGCCCTTTGAAAACCATCAGAACTGTCACACAAAAATAACATTTACCTATCTCACCAACTGACCAAACATAGGGCTTTTCCTTATGTATTATGTATTGTCGTGTTTTTTGTAGCATACTTGTGAAAACAGCCACCACTGTTGTAAATGATACTTTAAAGAGCATTATTTCATTTTTACAGTTGAAGGACAACCTGGACTGCCGTATATTACAGCTGTTTTACAATCAGCCAAAATTTTCTTAACAAATGTATGTTAAGAACAACTCCCATAGTGAAATTGAAGGAAAACAAAGTGAAAATCCCCCTGCCATAGAGGAGCTAAAGAATCAACAATAAACGACTGCATGGATAGCTTGATGCACGAATGCATTGCGGACATGTTTGTCTCCAACCAAGAGAAAGTTCCAAAAAATCCCTTTTGTGCTTCTTATTATACAGTGACGTCAAAGACAGCCTTTTCTGCTGTTCATACATTCAGGGGTTATGGTTACACTAAACGATGTAGTTGTAGCCATACTGCCATCCAGATTTATTTTTTCCTTGCGAGCAGTCACAGGGTGTTTGTGCTGTCTGCCAACCGTTAGATGACCCCGCCCAAGTCTGTTAAGGGACCGTTTGACCGTTATAGAACGCGTCTTTTTGATTTTTTGGCACAGTTGGAAACGGTTGATTTTCATCCCTACCATTGTTTCCAAACATTATATAGGAATGTTTTGTGAACAACGGATAATAGCCGCTACTCGCATGTGTAGCAAAAGTGAGCGTACATACTCACCCTGGTCGTCCAGCCGTTGTCCGTTGCCCGTCTTTATCTGTCTGTACTGAACATTACCTTTGGATATTTCTCCAACGCTATGAAGTGAAGAAACACCAAATGTTGCAAAATGTTGTATGACCCCAAGAGCTCAAAAAAGATACTTGAGAACCTTGACCTTACCATAAGGTCAAGGTCACAGGGAGAATTAATGTGGTCTAAAAACTGCAAAATTTCACATTGTGCCAGTTTTCTGGAAAACAAATTAAAAACAGCGGGCTTAGTTTTGTATGGTATACAAGAAAAAGAAAGCCTTATCTTCTGATACCATTTTGGTTGACCTCGCTTCAATGTCAAGGTCACAGGAGTCCTTCAAAGTTGAATTGTAGACATATTTTGATGTGAGCTTGCCCCTTTAACTTTACTATGGACGATATCGCTTACAAACTTAAACACTGAGTGGGGCGTTTGTTAGAATTTCATAGTGAGCCACATCTGGTCACATATCGTTAGGGTCAAGGTCACATTGACCCCTATGAAAAATGTGACCAAGCCGGGTAAAGAAATCCATGTGTCTTGGTAAAAAATCTTAACAAAGCAAAGCCCATGCGACTCTCATGCTTGACCTTTGTCTTAAAGTGACCTTGACCTTCAGGTGACCTTGAAGGTGAAGGTCTAACAACTGAAGCTGGCAAGGACATTGTACACTATTAGAACTGGTTTACAGATTTTTCCTACCAAATTACACATGACCTTTGGCCAAGGTCAAGATCATCAAAGGTCACACATCACAAGGCTATCAATTCAAGACATAGGAAGCATAAACATACTTATTGGCACTTTCTACAAAGAGACATTGTCACTTTTAGTGATTCAATTGCCCGTTTCAGTCACATTTCATAAGGGGCAAAGTGACCTTGACCTTGATGATATGTGACTAAATGTGGCTCAATATCAGTATATAACATGTGCCCCACACAATTATGAAGTTTGAAAGATTTTTTTCATAGTTCAGGGTCAAGGTCACTTCAAAACATGTATACAATTCAACTTTGAAGGACTCCTGTGACCTTGACATTGAAGCGAGGTCAACCAAAATGGTATCAGAAGATAAGGCTTTCTTTTTCTTGTATACCATACAAAACTAAGCCCGCTGTTTTTAATTTGTTTTCCAGAAAACTGGCACAATGTGAAATGTTGCAGTTTTTAGACCACATTCATTCTCCCTGTGACCTTGACCTTAAGGTAAGGTCAAGGTTCTCAAGTATCTTTTTTGAGCTCTTGGGGTCATACAACATTTTGCAACATTTGGTGTTTCTTCACTTCATAGCGTTCGAGAAAAATCCAAAGGTAATGATTTGTACAGACAGATGAAGACGGGCAACGGACAACGGCTGGACGACCAGGGTGAGTATGTACGCTCACTTTTGCTACACATGCGAGTAGCGGCTATTATCCGTTGTTCACAAAACATTCCTATATAATGTTTGGAAACAATGGTAGGGATAAAAATCAACCGTTTCCAAATGTGCTAAAAAATCAAAAAGACGCGTTCTATAACGGTCAAACGGTCCCTTAACAGACTTGGGCGGGGTCGTCTGACGGTTGGCAGACAGCACAAACACCCTGTGACTGCTCGCAAGGAAAAAATAAATCTGGATGGCAGTATGGCTACAACTACGTCGTTTAGTGTAACCATAACCCCTGAATGTATGAACAGCAGAAAAGGCTGTCTTTGACGTCACTGTATAATAAGAAGCACAAAAGGGATTTTTTGGAACTTTCTCTTGGTTGGAGACAAACATGTCCGCAATGCATTCGTGCATCAAGCTATCCATGCAGTCGTTTATTGTTGATTCTTTAGCTCCTCTATGGCAGGGGGGTTTTCACTTTGTTTTCCTTCAATTTCACTATGGGAGTTGTTCTTAACATACGTTTGTTAAGAAAATTTTGGCTGATTGTAAAACAGCTGTAATATACGGCAGGCCAGGTTGTCCTTCAACTGTAAAAATGAAATAATGCTCTTTAAAGTATCATTTACAACAGTGGTGGCTGTTTTCACAAGTATGCTACAAAAAACACGACAATACATAATACATAAGGAAAAGCCCTATGTTTGGTCAGTTGGTGAGATAGGTAAATGTTATTTTTGTGTGACAGTTCTGATGGTTTTCAAAGGGCTAATTCTTTGCTTTTCGACATATGCCCAACTGAAAACGCTTTAGCAACTCATGTGCACATGACAACCATCTAAATAGACTACATGTTCGCAGAAAACACAATACTGATTATAGAGGGAAAAATAACGGCTCTTTTTAAAAGCACGTTTAGTAGTGAAGTACTTTTAGGATTGTTTGGAATTTTTTACCAGCAGACACCCTTTCACTGCTGAGTGTCTTAGTATTGTAAGATGTGTGATTTGAATTTTGGTTTAAAGGTGCCTTTGGTTTGAACACCCCTACCCCTACGAGGCAGAAATACAAAGAAATAGAAGGAAATTAAGCCTATTTGGAACCAGACTTTAGTATGTTCCCATGGGGGGATTCACGGTGCGAATGACACTGCGTCAGCTTGTTCATTTATCTTTAGTATTTTCTTCAACTTTAACTTTTAGGACCATGTATGAGGTTGTGGCAAGCTAAATACACAACACGACGACGTCTCGGAAAAATAGTAAGGATTATATAGGGAAAAACAACAGTGTCAGTTAATGTCCGTTTTGAAGGTGTTAGTGGTTGGGGATTTTGAAAAGCATCAGACATCAGGCAGATACAATCCTTTCTGCGTGTTCTGGTGCAGAAAGAGTTTTCAGTTTATACATTGGGGTGACCAGTAGATACCGTTTTACAACCATAGCCCCAAACGACATTTACAGAGCCCAAAGAAGGATTAGGGTCAATTTCAAAGCCACTTTTCCATATGAAGCGCCAACTTTATATGAAAATGTGTTTAATAAACATCAAAGGACTGAGGTTGAACTTTCTGATAAGGGACATTTTAAACCTAGTCATTGTCACTTCAACGTTGTTCTCTTATTTGCTTGGACTATGGGTAAGCTTACTCACGTCAGGTCTTCACTGACAAGCTAGGAACAGACGGAAAATTCCGAACAAAAGTAAATGACGTCAAAGTCTCTTTCGCTTTGCGTGTAACTTTGTCATGACGTCTTTTTGTGACGACAGTATACGCGACAATTTGTTCGCTTCCGGTGTCATTTTAGACTGAAAAGCAACTCAAAAGAAAGAGCTAAGCCTGTGTCTTGAAACAGCTGAAACAATCTTTTGGATTGCCGTTTCAATGTTAACCAAAACGTTAAAGAAAAAAACCAAGGTTCAGTTGCGAACTGACAGCGGATTGAGCATTTATTCCTGTTGATGAAGGTACGATTGAAGCTATATTCTCTCCGTCAACCAACAAGACTAGATTTGTAGCAGACGACAAACAAAGTGTGCGTTTTTCCTGTCTTGTGAAGGCGATTATGTCGTTATAAGTTATCTGTACGTTGTAAAGACATTTCAAAACAAAATTTAGCTTTGATGCGTCACGGGATATAAGCTTATACGTTTTCATCCATGGAATTGTTTTTTTCGTCTCGGCAGGGTGAATGAATTCACGATGTCTTTTCCGGAACTGGACAAAACTGGCCTTGCCAAGACTGAAACAAAATATAGTTCTACAACAACTTCCAGGCTTGGGTTGATTGCCCATGGTGAATTTCCAATGATTTGTTTCCACATCCCATGACAAATTCTCTTTACTTTGGTCATGCCATATATACGTTACAGCTCCGTCCATCCATGGTATCGCGTGATATTTTGTCTCGACGGGGTGAAAGAATATAATGACGTCACTCTCGGCAGAGCCTCGAGTGACGTCATCATATTCATTGACCCAGTCTCGACAAAATATCAGGCGATACCATGGATGGACGGAGCTGTAACTTATACTTATAAACTGAACAGGAAAAGCGCGCATGATTCATAAAAATATACTAAAAAGTTATGGCATTGACGGGGCTCGAACCAGCGACTTCAGTCCGCGCCGCAGTCCTATCCACTGAGCTATGCGGACATCTGTCAATATCGAACTAACTTGGAAATTTCTATTTTGTGAGATACAATACTCACGGCAGTCGTTGTGTGAATTAGGTCAGTTCGACCTCCGCTTACCCCGCGTGTTATGCACGGAGTTCTACCGACCTCTTGTTTTGTTTTTTGGTTTTTTTTGTTGCGATTTGTCACGTAATCCATCCTCAGTTATACGCGTAAGAAGAAACCAGTTCGATATGATCAAGTCAATATTTATTTTTAAAAAAACCTAGGGTTACATGAGTTCCTAAAAAATAAAAAATAAATGGAATAAACACTAAACACGACAAAAAAGATATGTAATAATGAGACACAACACTTCAAATTAACCGAAAATAAATCAAGCTTAATTCATAACTAAATAATTGTAATCATACGTGTTTTTTTACGGGACTGTATTTATTTCTGTTTTCGTTTTTGTTTTAATAAAAAAAAAACGTGATCAAATAATCAGAACTCTTTAAAAATATTCTTAATAAAATATATAAAACTCAATAACTTTCGTTTTTTTCGCGTTCCTTGCCGCATGGAAACAGAAAATGATTGCTCTTTTTTTTTCTTTTTTTTTATTAAGAGGAATGGCGCGCCAAGATGGGTAGCAGTGACAGATACGGCACCTATTTAGATTTTTAAAGCCGAGTTTTGGAGACTCTTTCATTAGAATCCGCCTCGAGGCGAACGACAAGAAGAAGAAGAAAAAGAAGAATCCGCCTCGGAGTATATTAGTGTTAGTATCGTTAGAAAAGACACATTGTTGTACACAACAGTGTTTGCAACTTTTGAATTTAGTCAAACAGGAGAAAGAAAAATTGTAAATATTCAGTTAAAATGAACCAACGGAGACGAACCCTCAACCAACAAAAAGATCGAGAAACACACACACACACACACACACACACACACACACACACACACACACACACACACACACACACACACACACACACACACACACACACACACACGCAACTCTTACACAACGCATACACACACTTAGAAAAACCTGGCTCTTTTGTACGCATTCTTTTCATAGACTTCTCTTCTGCCTTCAACACTATCCAACCCTGCCTCATGGCCCGGAAACTTCTCCTCTACAGCGTGACTCCAAGGCTTATCCTGTGGATTATCAACTTTCTCGTTAACAGAACCCAGTCAGTCCGCTTTCAGACAGCTCTCTCTTCCCTTAGGTCCACCTCCATAGGCTCTCCACAGGGTACAGTTATCTCCCCTGTGTTGTTCACACTCTACACTAACGACTGCAGTGGCACTGACTCCACCCTTCTTATCAAATATTCAGATGATACAGCGCTAGAAGATCTCTCCAATAGTGACGCAACTTACTTTGCAGAAGTAGAACGTTTCAACGCCTGGTGTAAAGACAACTTTTTAGACCTAAATGTGACAAAGACCAAAGAACTTCTGATAGACTTTAGAAGAAACCCTGCCCCTGTCCCTGACCTGATGATTGATGGTGTGACTGTTGAGCGTGTGACTGAATATAAGTATCTTGGCACAGTTATCGATGATAAGCTGTCCTTCAATGCAAACACCACCCTCATACACAAAAAATGTCAGTCACGCATCTACTGCCTTCAGAAACTTAGGAAGTTGAATGTGAACCCTTCTATCCTTCAAACTTTCTACCGCTCTTTCATCGAGTCTGTCATTACTTTTGGTTTTGTGTCCTGGTATGGAGGTCTGAGTGTGAAGAACAGGAATGTCTTAGTGTGAATGGTGAATGTCAGTAGCAAGGTGATTGGCAGGCAGCAAGCAAGTGTGGAGTCCCTGTATGAAAAGCGTGTGGTGAGAAAGAGTAGGCGGATAGCTTCAGATAGGTCCCATGTCCTAGCCCACCTCTATGAACTCATTCCCTCTGGCCGTAGACTTCGCACGCACAAAGCTAGGACACTCAGGCTGCAAAACAGCTTCATCCCCAAATCCATCACCCTTAGCAACATGTAAACACATCCACATACCCGACTCAGCCCCTCTTCTGCCAGTGCAATCAGTAGTAATGTACATGTACGTATTGGTTTTATGTACAACCGTATATTTTCTGTGATATATTGTATGCAATGATATTTTGCAATGATGTTTAGCCATAGTTCGTTATACGCGTAGGTGTGCGAGAATATGTAAGCGCAGTGCTTTAAAGATGTCCATGTGTGAACGTGTAAATGGGCGTAGTCGAATGTCCATGTGGGAGTGGAGCATATAAGAATGCCCATGTGTGAATGTGTAAGTGGAGCGTATAAGAATGTGTAAGTGGAGCGTGGTCGAATGTCCATGTGTGAATGGGTAAGTTGAGCGTATACGAATGTCCATGTGTGCGATGTGTAAGTGAGACATGGATGTGTTCATGTCTGAATGCGTAAGAACAATGCAAGGAATGTCCAGAGAGGTATGTGGGGGGTGTTTCTATAACCTGCCCTGTTATATAGTGCTATATGTGTTATGTAAAATCAATGTCTTGTTTGTATTATTGTTATGTACCACGCCTGAATTTCTCTATGAGATAATAAAGTATTCTTATTCTTATTCTTATTCTTATTCAATAACAACAAAGGAAGGGACAGATGTAAACAAATAAAAGTTTAGAGCGACCTACATGCAGGTTACAAAAGGAAAGTAGAAACAAACCAAAACAGCATCCAACCAACAACCCCACCAAACAATCAATCAATCAATCAATCAAATCAAATATTTTAAAAACCTCACCTTACTAGGACGCTTGGAAACCAGACCAGACAAGATGACACAGTATGAGTCCTCGCTGGGTTGAAAGCTGGTATACTGACGAAACAGCTAGCAGTGCAGATGAAGATCGTATCACCGCAACCGATATGACGCGACACTGCGAGAGACTAGAAAAGAACAGGGAACAAGGACAAGGTTGGACGATGGAGCAGCGGAGGGGGGTTGGGTTTGGGGGGACGGGGGTTGGGCCGACACGCTTGATTGGCCTGTTATGTAGGTTAAGTGGAACTGCGGGTTTTTTTTTAAGTTGTTTTTATTGGACCGAGAAGCTGTTGGTTGATGTATAGTGACGGTTTGAAGAGGATGTATGTGTCTGCTTCATTTATACATGATAATGGTGATGATGATGATGATGATGATGATGAGGAGGAGGAGGAGGAGGAGGAGGAGGAGTAGGGGAAGGAAGAGGAGGAGTAGGATGAAACATGCGTGCATGCATCCGTCCTTGCGTGCCCGTGTGAAAAAGTACACACACACACACACACACACACACACACACACACACAAACGCAAGGACAAACACACACGCACGCACACACACACACAAACACACACTCAAATTTAACAAGACATAATCGCTCAATTCCAGGGAGAGAGGGTGCATTAACAGTACACTTTACACAGACCCGTCATGCACTTGTGGTTATCCTGTTGAAAATGCGGAGCACTATATTTTTCATTGCCCCTTATCTCTTCAAATACGTGAAGTCACCTTGTCAACACTGCCCAACTATGATTTGCTAACCGCTGATGATTTTCTGTATGGCAATAGAGACAAGTCAGACAGCGAAAATGCATTGATATTTGACCAGTTATTCAGGTTTATCTTATTAAGCAAACGTTTTGAATAATGAATGCATTTATCTCATCCATGTTCGAAACGACCATGTGCAGTACTGTTTACATTTCCTTGTTCTGGTAGTATTCTATTTTCAACCATGTGGAAGTCATTGTATGCGTGTGTGTGCGAGTGAGTGTGCGAGCGCGTGTGAGTACTGTTGTTAGTTTAGCATTGGTTTTTTTTTCTTTTGTTTTTTTTTTCCCTTTTATTGTTACATGTTTGTCTACCATAATTTACCATTATTATTTTGACATTATTTCAAATTTGTTATATTAAAATCGTCCGCCAAATTTCATTTGCTTTTAAGAGTACGCTCATAAGCCTAGCTTGTTGTGCTCCATGTTCCTTATTTCATGTATCCGGTAATAGTACCAATGGAATTTATTGAATAAACTTGTTTAAACCACACAGATCTTACCACTTTCGCCTTTTGTCATCAAGCCTGTGGCTAAGATAAGGCAGGCTTCACTTTGCAATCAAAATTAGCATGACACGGGGGTCACAGGCGTTAAACGAGAAAACAAGATAATATGTGTCAGCGAATATCGTATACATGTAAATTACATTTAAAGAAACCTTCCTTCGCTTCCCCAGCTGATCTTCCGGAAACCCCGGACAAAGGAATTTTTTTTTTTTTTTTTGAAAGAGAGAATCTAAATCAAAGAAGCAGAGGTTTATTTTTAGATCAGTGAAACAAAGCGAAGTAAGCGCTCTAAAAGGCACACGACATGTAGAAAAAGAGTAAATGAGAATTATGCGGAACCTATCTCCTGGCACCTGAAATGAACAAGCGAATTTCATCTCCACAGCGTAACGCTAATTTTCAACGAGATTAAGAGTTGCGTTTGTTTCAACAAGATTTGTAGAACCGACTGTCAAAGAGTTTTAAAGAACCTTCGAAAGTCTACTAAGACACGCCTGGAACAGGCATAATAGAGGGGAGGGGGGGGGGGGGGAGGTGTCCAAAAATGAGGCCGGGCGGCCCCTTGTATAGGGTACAGGAGCGACGCCCTGTCGGAAGCCTCGTTTTGATGCTAGACCTAACTTTTAAAATCTAAATAATAAATTGACAGCTTGTTACATCAACATTCTTAAATCATAAAATAATTCTTTTTTAATCAAGACGAGATCAGTACAATTCAAAGTTTTGAAAGTTTAAACAAGTCGCGTAAGGCGAAAATACAATATTTAGTCAAGCTCAGTCGAACTCACAGAATGAAACTGAACGCATTGCATTTTTTCCGCAAGACCGTACACTCGTAGCATCGTCTGTCCACCGCTCGGGGCAAAGCCAGTGAAATTAACAATCCAGAAAAGCGCGGTAGCGGTTGCACTGAGGAGGATAGCACGCTTTTCTATATCTCTATTCTTTTTAACTCTCTGAACGTGTTTTTAATCCAAACATATCATATCTATATGTTTTTGGAATCAGGAACCGACAAGGAATAAGATGAAATTGTTTTTAAAGCGATTTCGGAAATTTAATTTTTATCATAATTTTTATATTTTTAATTTTCAGAGCTTGTTTTTAATCCAAATATAACATATTTATATGTTTTTGGAATCAGAACATGATGAAAAATACAATAAACGTAATTTTGAATCGTTTTTTACAAATATAATTTTAATTACAATTTTCAGATTTTTAATGACCAAAGTCATTAATTAATTTTTAAGCCTCCAAGCTGAAATGCAATACCAAAGTCCGGCCTTTGTCGAAGATTGCTTGGCCAAAATTTCAATCAATTTGATTGAAAAATGAGGGTGTGACAGTGCCGCCTCAACTTTTACAAAATGGCAGATATGACGTCATCAAAGACATTTATGGAAAAAATAAAAAAAACGTCTGGGGATATCATACCCAGGAACTCTCATGAAAAATGTCATAAAGATCGGTCCAGTAGTTTACTCTGAATCGCTCTACACACACACACACACACACACACACACACGCACACACACACACACACGCACAGACAGACAGACACACACACATACACCACGACCCTCGTCTCGATTCCCCCGTTATGTTAAAACATTTAGTCAAAACTTGACTAAATGTAAAAAAGGGAGCCCGGAAGTAGATCACGCAAGGTCGTGTTTGCCCAAGCAGACGAATTTTCTGCATATCGCTTGCTTCTTTGAAGCCAACCGCCGATAAGTTCGTGTGACTCGCAGTCGTTTGTTACATTTTAGATTCAGAGGTACACAATAACGTGCTATTGCAGATACAGCGAGTCGCATTGAAATCACAAACTGACGAAACAAACTTGTCAAAAAAAGGAAAGTGGATCACACGGGTTCACGATGGCTCAGGGGTAAAATAAACCACGAAATCTGGTGTGTGGTTTACGCAAGCTAAATAGCCATTCAAACGAACTGTGTCATGTAATGCTATTAAATACTATTGCACGTGTGTTCCATAAGGTTAGAACTGCTTTTTTCGTGAGAAGATTTAAATCGTTCTGTAAACCATTTGAGGCAGACTTGGGCTTTATTTAACTTGTAACTTATAGTGCGCCTTGAGTCGCCTTGTGGTGAGATATATGCGTGTTATAAATTCTCGTATTATTATTTTTATTATTATTATTATAAAATAGCTGATCCATTTTAAAGATGCTTATGGTTTTTCGCACAAAGTAGGGTCTTAAAATGATACAGGTTATGACACGTTTTCATTGTTGTGGAAATATTCAGACCCACATGCGTTTCGGTGCAACCATATTTTCGTTGATTTAATTTTAATTTCAAATCAAGCTTGCTTTTCTTCTTCTTCTTCTTCGTTCGTGGGCTGAAACTCCCACGTACACTCGTGTTTTTTGCACGAGTGGAATTTTACGTGTATGGCCGTTTTTTACCCCGCCATTTAGGCAGCCATACGCCGTTTTCGGGGGAAGCATGCTGGGTATTTTCGTGTTTCTATAACCCACCGAACTCTGACATGGATTACAGGATCTTTTTCGTGCGCACTTGGTCTTGTGCTTGCGTGTACACACGGGGTGTTCGGACACCGAGGAGAGTCTGCACACAAAGTTGACTCTGAGAAATAAATCTCTCGCCGAACGTGGGGACGAACTCACGCTGACAGCGGCCAACTGGATACAAATCCAGCGCGCTACCGACTGAGCTACATCCCCGCCCAAGCTTGCTTTTAAATATACAATATATGATTGCTTAGTGGCCTTGGAATGAGAAGTCCTGGGTAAGTCTGGTATGAAGATATAAAACAAGTAATTGGTAAACGTTTTTTGTCTTCACGTTATTCAAATTTTATCACGGTCAGAATTTGTTTCGCTTCTCTGTGATTTTACTTCATTATTAAACTAATACATATCCTTATTTGTTATAAATAAGCTCCGTCAACGTTTTGTAACAGTAAAACTAAATATTTTGAAAAAAGTCAAAATTCCAAATTTTGGCCATTGTGATTTTTTCCGATTTTTGTCATTTTGGGGGCATATTATTTCACCAGATTACAAAGATACAGCGAAGGAAAAAAATTCGCGGTATACAATATGTATATATCGGTTTATCCAGAAAATTTTACATTTCTACAACAAAAATTGCCAGTCCTGCTGTCACGATTTAGTGACGTGGATCGAGAAAGTGTCACTCTGTGGGGTGCCTTCTCTTGGTCAATTGCGATAGAAAGCGCCTGTGCTTTCTGTCAACGGCTGGGTTTTAGCTGACCGAGCAATAGCGAACACGGGGATTTCATGTTGCACGGATTTCACGTTGGTGATTTCTGCTGTCGGGGCAAAACTGGCGATAGCTGAACTTGGAATGTGACAAGGTGAGTCACGTGATTTTGTCAAGGTTGTCTGTCTGAGACATATTATTACTACACACTCAAAACTCAGCAGCGAGAGAGAAGCGTCGGTGTTTAGAATTCTCCTACAAGTTTGATGGTCTTCAACACGTTCTAAATACTTCACTGTATATCAACGTGCCATGCCGCTCGCCGGTGGGGCTTAAAAGGAACTACAAGGACAGACCACCTTCTTCCTGTATACATGCTGGCCGACAGTCGGGGCGTCAAGGTTTCTCCGCTGTGCGTTTTCACCGCATAAGGATTCAGCGCGAGAGGAGGATGACGGTATTTCTGTGACGAACAGAAGTCATTCGAAAGGAAGCGGATTCGCTTAAAAGAGAGCTACCTACATAAGGCTGTTGAGGTAAATAAATCATTATTTAACGCTGTTGACGAGTCTGTGTTTGTGGAATGAAATACTCTGTTGTTCTTTCCAGGTAGCGCATAATTTGCTCTTTGTGACGCTAAAATACTAATCTGTATATGGTTTTTGCAGATCTGGAGAGAAGGAAGGAAAATAGCTGATTTGTTGTTGTAAAAGTCCGTTTGTGCAGGCCCACGTGCTCGATGAAATATGTCAGGGTGACATGTTTAAAGGTGGTGTGTGAGGGGAAGCATGACATGTTTAGTGCACCGATGCTTTTTGTTGCAGCCTTCTGTTACTGCCAACGTATTTTATTACGTGCTACGCTGGGATGCTGTAACCAGGTCGTCCGCGGCATTGCTGTAACCTGCTATACTGGTGATTTGCTGTCGCTGTCGCCGCCCTACCAGCTACAAATCTACTTTTTCTGGTAGACTACGGGAGGACCTTCAGCGACTGAGTGAGGCGCCTGATGTCTCCACTGTTCCCTGCTTCGTTGCCACGCTAACCGGCACTACATTCAACGGAGCAGTTGTGGAGACTACAGACTAATTACGGGCCGCCCACTCAGTGGCAAAAAGCTAAGTTGCACCATGTTTTTTGCACCCTTACCACCAAGTCATCTGTGCTATTATTGATTATACTCGAGTGGTGACGACGTGGGGTGTGTGACACCTGCATATAACCAGCACTTTCAGGCAGACAGCTATATTTCTTAACTATACACGGGATCAGCGTGTTATTATTATTTCCTGTACTTTAACGGGCATTTTTGTCAGTGACCATGTTTTACGTTTTGAACGTAAAAAGAACATCTTTTGGAGTGAAGTCTTGAGGGAGGTGGCGTGATATTACATAAACAGGCGTCTGAAACTTATACTTTTGTTGATTCTATTTATTTGTATGACTGCGAGAGTGGATCGTGGTGTGTTTAGTTAGTTAGAAGTAACTAACCGTTCATAATCACCTTATTGTGATATTGAAACGTGACACCTGCGTCGACGCAAAATGACCAACAACGCAAAACAGCAAATGAAGCCTAATAATGGAAACTTTGAACGTCAATTACTCTGAAACTATTTGTCATACAACCTTGAAATTTTGCAACCTTCTTAGTTAGCACGCCGACAACACACGGGCAACAAATGAAGTAATTTTGAAAAAATTAGTGGATTTACCAACATTTAGTCAATTTGTCGAACTCACAGAATGAAATTGAATGCACTGCATTGTTTTCACCAAGTCAATATAGCTTTGTTGATTACCCGCGGTATGGACCCTTTGTGAATTTTTTCTGTATTTAATTTTTGCTGAATGTCTATCAAAGCTATTTTACTCTAATTATACCTAACGGTTAACCTAAGAGAGAAGGACTACCAAACACAAAAGGAAGCTTCTTCGCAAGAAAACAAGCTAGTTATCAGCATGAAACAAAAAGTGGTCCATATTAAGAGCCCTTCCCCTACATTCTTACATTGGTGCACAACAGTGTCAACCAGACAACTGCTTTTGTTGAGGAAGACCTTTAAGGTCGCAACGTCCGTTGTTGTGTACATTTATATGAATGTCAAACTCGCGACGGCGATATCATACCACTTTCCTTTGTTTCTTTCTTCCAATTAAAACATGTTTCAGCTTTTTTAAAAACAAAACCAAAATGAGTAAGCAAACTTGCATGCACAAGCCAAAGAAATGAATCAACATGCAGTTACTATATACTGTTCTTCTGTACACACACACACTCTCTCACACACGATTGCATGCATGGACGCACACACACACATGCATGCATGCACACACACACACACATGCATGGACGCACACACACACATGCATGCACACACAAACACCCTTTCACTTGTTCCCACACAAACACCCACATCTCTTTTTCACACATACACATATCTTTTTCACACACACACACACACACACACACACAGAAACAAGACATATCACTTCATTATTTTATTACCATATTTCATCCAAACCTCATTTATGGTTGTATAAAAATGTTAAAATACCCTGAAGTACCCCGAACATCAGCGCACCATCATAGAACAACCTCTTTAAAACATTGTTGCATATTCCACCATACAAATAAATTGGTCATGTTATTAATATTTACAAAACAGAAACAAGAACGGCCTTATAAAACATAATTTAGATAGAATCCACACAAAAATATGAATTAACTTGTCCCCCCAAAATATGACATTATTTTTGTATCGAGCTACTAAAACAGTCATACCCGTGTCGTACGTTTTATTCAAAGTGTGTAAATTATATGCCACGCTTGTTTTGGCTATTTGCCACACTTTCCAGATTGTGGAATTCATTCACAGGGGCCCAAGTGACGCTGATGGGGTCTATGTCGACCAAAAGAGTGGGATTCCCTGTAGGTGGGAGTTCCTGTACCCCACAGGGTGGAGATTTTTTAATGAAACTTGCAAACCATACTCGAATTTCTAAGAAATATAAAAAAACATCAAATTCTACCGATGTCGCTAAGCGTCACGTGACTTTCAGCGATATCAGCGAAACGCTACAGGAACTACACCCTGTGGTATTCCCTGTATACAGGGAATCCACCTACAGAAACTCCACCTACAGGGAATCCCACTCTTTTGGTCGACATAGACCCCATCAGCCCAAGTGACAGTCATTTCTATGAGAGTATAGGAACCCTCAAATATAACTCGGCAAAAACTGGTGCACAATTCTTTTGCCCAAGCTGGTATCCAGAGGCAAAAGAAGAGCTATCTTCTAGCTAGCACATACGAAGACAAAAAATAAACAATAAGAAATTTACAACCTAAAAATTGCTGGAAAATACTACGGCACAAAATACTGTATTCGGTCCGACCACCTTCAAAATTGAGTTGAGCAAAAATACTGTATTGCTAAATTCACTGAAAACAGCTGAAAGACATCCGACACCGATTAAACAACCATTAAAAATCGCTAATTCTTTGCCTGATGTATGTTTAAAGTCTGATAAAACAAATGTGTTAAAACCAGAGAAATCGATCGTAGCGTTGTTAAGAAACAGCCTCCTGAATATGTTGACTTTTCACTCTTTTTTTGTAAATCAGGGTAGGCTATTGGATATGGTATCTAACCTATACATTAAATCACAACTACTTGTTTTTGTGTGTGGCGTAAATACCGGCTTTGGGCACATAAAAATCATGGTTTTTGTTATGAATAAGTGTTACCATTCTTTGTGAAATGGCTAATATTCGTTAATGTACATGACGTTTTACGTGATAAAAAGACCAGCTGCTCACTTCAACCGAATATATTTGCTAATAGAACTATTACATTTTCCAGAAAAGTTTACATAAAACAAACCTGGGTCTACACAATAAGATATCAAAAAAGAATAAAAATCGATAGTTAAATTTTTGCACAAGTTTACAAAACGTAACCCTAACCCCATTTTGAATTTTGGTACAAAGAAAGGTAAATATTATGACACTCGTTGCAAATGAAAAATATGGTTAAATCTAATGATTTTTTTCCTGTTATATGTTCAGTGCGTGTTACATCAAATTAATATTGCAAGGCCTCTGTCCGTGTTTCCGTCCGTCCGTCAGTCTGTACTCTGTTTGTCCGTCTGTCTATCCGTTACACTTTTGACCGCTAATAACTAATGTGTTTATGGGCCCGTTGTCTTCAAATTTGGAATGACATATATACCATTGTTATGGCATATCTGTGGTTACTATTTCTAGCCAATTGCTTCGCGAATACCGAGGTTTCACACGGTTTAGCGCTCATTTCCTTTGCCTATACCTCCAGCGTTTCTTAACCGATTCACCACCAATTTCATGTGAATGTGGATATGCTGATGCTTAAAACTGGTGCAACACTTCAAAAACACCGCTTCTTAGTAGATGGAGTTCTAACTGAAACAAAGCATGGGTGACCACTTTATCGCTGAGCGCAGCGACAGATTTTAGACCCAAGCACAGTGTTCCATAGCAGCGTACGGATAGCCTTAGAAATTAGTGCGCTTACCTCTCACGCTAGCGTAAGGCGTTCGACTTATCAGGGCGACATTATTAGTATCATTATCATTATATTTATTGAGACATCACAGTGCGCTAAGAGATTTATTGAGCAAACCGAGAAAATAATATATTGAACGAAGCGCGTAGCGATGAGTTCAATAATCATGTGTGAGATTTGCTCGAAGAGGAAACCATCATAACTTTCTATTTCGAGATCGGACTGTTGTTGTGTGGTCCGTGTGACCTCTTCAGCTCCGCGTTTATCGGTCATGTCATCTTCATCATGCATGTATTACGAGTTTAATATTTGGTTTTCAGTGACCAGGATCTTTTTTCCTCCTTGGGAACAATTGGAAAACAATTTATTATGTAAGACTTCTTACCCGTGTTCGGATTTAAAGAAACACAACGAAACTGCAGTTTTTCTTCTCGAGAGACTTGCTATACAATGTTCAATGACAGACTAAAAAGACCGAAAATCCACGTCAGCATATAAAAAAAACCCCGACAAAGAATATTTTGAAAATGATCATTCCTAAACTCGTTATTGAACATGGTTGGATGACGACCAGATCGCAAGACAAGACAAGACAAGACAAGACAAGACAAGACAAGACAAGACAAGACAAGACAAGACCAGACCAGACCAGACCAGACCAGACCAGACCAGACAAGACCAGACCAGACCAGACCAGACCAGACCAGACCAGACCAGACCAGACCAGACCAGACCAGACCAGACCAGACCAGACCAGACCAGACCAGACCTTTATTATCGAGGGTAATAGATAAGCAAGAATATTGCTTTTTTACATCCAGCCCTCGCCCTAATATAGGGTCAACAAGAGAAGAAAACAATATAATCAAAGAACTATCACATCAAACTTAATACATTATAACTGTATAATTTTATACAGATACAAATTTACAAATAAATTGTCATACTGCATTTTATCTTTTACATTTTAAATTGTATCTCTGCATGAGAGAGAGAGAGAGAGAGAGAGAGAGAGAGAGAGAGAGAGAGAGAGAGAGAGAGAGATTCAAAGTAAAACAAAGAGCAGAGTACAGGATAAACTGACCCGGACCTTTCACGAAGGATATGTCACTTTCTTTAAAACTCTCGAATTCCCCTAGACTCAAAATTTGCAAACAATGGCAGGTTTGTCAGTGCGAGTCCCGCGCACAGATGTGTCTGTTCAAGTGTCGATTCATAAATAGCGACAGTAACTGCTGCAGCGAACGACAAGAAGACTGCTGCATCCGCATGATAAGATTTTCAAACACGAAGACCCAGCACGGAAAATAGCAATTGGAATGTTTCCTGTTAGAATTATCAGCTCTGCAAGAAGCACATCATGATCATGTTACATGCACGGTCATTTTAGTGAAACACCTCAAGAGAAAACAAAAACATGCAAATGCTCTAGCGCGCTTCGCAGAGTAGAAACGAACTAGTGTCTCACCCATCTAGAGTCCTTTACTGTCTCTTTTGAGAATGCTCTCCCCAACTGTCTCGCTGCGCGTTGTTTGTCTGCTTTTGTGTGTGTCAATGTGTTTGTGTGAAAACGTCATCAGTGTCTGTGAGAGGGGGGGGGGGGGGGGGGGGTCGTACGCGCCGGTTCGCCATGATGTTACTCTCAAACGTATCACGGTGGTAACATTATATGATCACACAAGAAAGAGAAAACGATTCTAGTTCATGTATGTACATGTAGTACACACACGTTGTTGTTAACAACACCTTGTTCACTTATGTGATTATCTAACACGTTGGTAGATCATAAAGAGGATGAAATTTGTCAACGACTATTTGTTTGTTTGTTTATTTGTTGCTTAACGTCCAGCCGACTACGCAGAGCCATATCAGGACGAGGAAGGGGGGGATGAAGGGGGCCACTTGTCAAGCGATTCCTGTTTACAAATGCACTAACCCATTACTTGTGTCCCAGCAGGCTTTAGTAAAACTAAATTAATACCTACTGGAAGATTACCAGTTTCCAGTATGTTAAAATAGGCTTAACCTATCTACTGCTGGACTTACATCAGAACACTAACAGATTAAACTATACATGAATCGCGAGACAAGCGGCAAGAGAAGAGATTTTTGGAAAAAATACAGGTGAATGAGCAAGAAGGCAGAAAAAAGAAAAGAATTCATGAAGAAAAAGAGAGCATGACAGGAAAGAGGAACCAAAAATCTACCTAACAGCAAACTAGAAAGCTCCTGCGGTTCCAAAAACAGGAGGGGCTTTTAATTTCATAACCGCAGTGCCCCACTGCGGGAGTCAACGACTATCTTTATCTCGATGAAATAAATGCATTTTTACGATTTTTGTAGCGTGTTTGCCTGCAATCAAGAGTCACTTCATCCTTACCCCGTATTACACACTTTATGAGGCAGTAAAAATAAGACATCAACTACAAACTATGCACTAATCGAACAGCCATTAAGTGTCCTCCGCAAATCTGCTTTTGTTTTTGACGTGCTTTATCTGGTTCATATTTTACAGCAGTTTGAAAACGACGTAAAATCGCTTGCAACAGTAGGCACTCAATGCAGAGATGCTCTGCAAATGTGTGAAATCTGTGTATGATCTGAAAATGGATATTACATTGGATCTGAAATCTGTGTGAAACAGGGCTCGTAGTCCACACCTATATTGCAGCAATATGAGGACAGCTTGCAAATCCATTTTTAGGGGGGTGCAGCAATTTGCGGACGTCCGTTACTATATTGCAGCAATTTGTGGACCAAAGACCGCCTATTTGGGGACGTCCGCAAATAGTCGCATTTTTCGGCCGATGTCTGCAAATACTCATATAGCGACGGACGACCCCATTTGGTCCGCATATTGCGGTAAATTCACAAACACACACACACACCTGCAAACACAGAAACGAACACGCACTCACAACCACGCACAAAGAATGCAAGCATAGTAACCGAGACTTGTAATAGGTGGAACATCTTGGACCGGAAACAGGGACTTTCTTTTACGTGTTCCGTGACGTTATTGTAGGTTTGACGTCATAATGACACAGGAGCAAAAGAAAAAGAGGAAGGACACGAGGGCAAGCAAACTCATTTGTTTTAGGGGGATCATGAAAACAGGGGGAGGTATAAGGCCCGGAAGATAAGAGTTACGGAACTTGTTCGCAATCGTCACTACGCTGTGCATTGATCGGTGTCGGATCCTTTTAACAAATATTCAAAACATACACAACCTTAAAACAGACATGCACCAAAGAAAGTTGAAAAAATCAACAGC
>NW_027126739.1:25000-42181 GCF_037325665.1 Littorina saxatilis | reverse complement strand
CTGGAATAAGCAGTGAATGATGCATGCTAATCATGAGGCAAGAAATGAATGTGGCAAGTTTGATTCAACTTTGACCCGCTCTAAATCCCACGTTGTACACAGGAGCGGTGTCCGTCTGTCTCCCCGAGGATGAAAGGGCTCACAGTTTCCAAAACTTGTGATCAAAATCAAAGTCTTTCAGTAACCAGGAAAGCTACTTAGAGTGCTGTCTCAATTATCCCCCTATCGCCGTAAGTCGAAGTTGAGGACTATCAAGTGTATAGGGAGGGGTAGGGGGAGGGTGGAAGGGAATTGTTACGACACGACTTTGTCGTGTAAAAGGAAATGATGGGTGGCACGCGGATATCCGTGGGATGTTCAGACATGGAAATTGCTCGAAATAACGATTATCTATTAAACTCATAGCTCATGGATTTCCATTAAGTACTTTTACCCCGCGTTGTACTTGAAGTCCGACACCTAGCGTGAAAACGATCGTTCAATAGTCCAACATATTTCTGCCCCTTTTCCCGTTTAACCCCCAAATAACAACAACTACAACAAAGACAGCAAGAGCGACGACGACGACAACAAAATGTTGGAACCAAATTGAAATCATTGCAAACAAGACACCAGCAAATGTCGGACACCTACATGGTGGTTTTCAAGTTCCTCATTTTGTTACATCCCCCATACAAAACACTTTACCTATTGATCTTGTTATTTGGTTAGTTAATTTGAAATTAATGTTAAAGTTCCTAATTTGTTATCTAAATTTCGCCATAACGCATTTATTAACTCATTCATTTGTGAACTTATTTATGTATCATCTCCCGTCGCGATATAACCTTGAATGGTTGAAAACGACGTTAAACACCAAATAAAGAAAGAAAGATGTATCATTTCCCTATTCGTCTATTTGTTTATTTTTTTAATTTCAGTTATTTCGGCATGTAGGTATTTCGGTTGTAAGCAATTCAGTTATAATAAAACAAATTCACCCATTATTAGAAAGGGGAAAACAAATTGGAATGTCGGGTGCACATTCCAAGTTGATCCCTTTTTTTAACTAAAAATAGCGCGCGTTATTACTAACAATGCTCTTGTACACGCTTATAAAATATAAAGCCCACATGTTAAAATACCTTGACAACTACAAAGTGGGAAATTACAACGACGGTCAACAGTCAGAGTTATATATTGCTTGCAAGCCTGTCCGCCCTGTATCCAAGATATCCCCCATGCACTGGCATGGTCCTAAGATGACACACTTATTACTCAACAGTAAATTCCAGTAAGCCTTTAGTCGGACTCTGTCATTTGTATGTTTGTGAATGTCACAGAAAAAACCCACAACTCCCAAGATCACAGAAGCATGATTAACCATTCAGTCAATTCAAGGGAATGCACGCTGAAAACGTCCGCTTTCATTTCACCTAAGAGGGGGAGGAAGGTGTTTTGTTAATTTTCTATTGCTGGTACTCGCACGTGTTCAAAGTGTGTGGGAAAAAGATCAAGTCGCGTAAGGCGAAATTACTACATTTAGTCAAGCTGTGGAACTCACAAAATGAAACTGAGCGCACTGCATTTTTTCCCAATGACCGTAGTCCGCCGCTCGTACAAAGGGCGGTGAAATTAACGACCCTGTTTAGCGCGGAAGTGGTTGCGCTCTGTTGCATAGCACGCTTTTCTGTACCTCTCTTCGTTTTAACTTTCTGAGCGTATTTTTAATCCAAACATATCATATCTACATGTATATGTTTTTGGAATCAGGAATCGACAGGGAATAAGATGAAATTGTTTTTAGATCGATTTCGAAAAATTAATTTTAATCATAATTTTTATATTTTTAATGTTTAGAGCTTGTTTGTAATCCAAATATAACATATGTATACGTTTTTGGAATCAGAAAATGACGAAAAATAAGATGAAATTGTTTTTGGATCGTTTGATAAAAAAATAATTTTAATTACAAGTTTCCGATTTTTAATGACCAAAGTCATTAATTAGTTGTTAAGCCATCAAGCTGAAATGCAATACCAAAGTCCGGCCTTTGTCGAAGATTGCTTTGCCAAAATTTCAATCAATTTGATTGAAAAATGAGGGTGTGACAGTGCCGCCTCAACTTTTACAAAAAGCTGGATATGACGTCATCAAAGGTATTTATTGAAAAAATGAAAAAAAAACTTCCGAGGATATCATTCCCAGGAACTCTCATGTAAAATTTCATAAAGATCGGAGTCCAGTAGTTTAGTCTGAATCGCTCTACACACACACACGCACAGACACACACACACACACACTCACTCACACACACACACACACACACACACACACACACACACACACACACACACACACACACACACACACACACACACACACACCACGACCCTCGTCTCGATTCCTTCTCTATGTTAAAACATTTAATCAAAACTTGACTAAATGTAAAAAGGCAAAACAACTCAGGGTTGAAGCAGCCTGCATGCAACTGAGGACAACAACAAGTCGCGTAAGGCGAAAATACAACATTTAGTCCAGCTCAGTCGAACCAGAGACATACATGGTCGAACTCACAGAATGAAACTGAACGCACTGCATTTTTTCACAAAGACCGTAGTCCGCCGCTTGTGCAAAACGGAGTGAAACTGACGAGCCTGTTCAGCGCTGTACATAGTGGTTTCGCTGTGCTGCATAGCACGCTTTTCTGTACCTCTCTTCGTTTGGTTTAAACTGTTGCATTCAACGTTTGTGCATTATTTACAAATAAAAAACGCATATAGAGTAAACAACAACAAGCATAATGCTTATAGTGGTGTTTACAGTTTTCTAGAAAAATACATATAAATGGCGGCTATTGTACAGTTTAAATGAAGAGCAAGCAAACATGAAAAGAAAATTGAATGAAAAATGTACATCAAAACAAAAATCCGTTTAAGAATACATATATTATATTTTTCGTTTTAACTTTGTGAGCGTGTTTTTAATCCAAACATATCATATCTATATGTTTTTTGAATCAGGAACCGACAAGGAATAAGACGAAATTGTTTTTAAATCGATTTCGGAAATTTGATTTTGATAATAATTTTTATATTTTTAATTTTCAGAGCTTGTTTTTAATCCAAATATAACATATTTATATGTTTTTTGAATCAGATAATGACGCAGAATAAGATGGAATTGTTTTTGGAACGTTTGATAAAAAAATAATGTCAATTACAAGTTTCTGATTTTTAACGACCAAACTCACTCATTAGTTTTTAAGCCACCGAGCTGAAATGCAATACCGAAGTCCGGCCTTTGTCGAAGATTGCGTGGCCAAAATTTCAATCAATTTGATTGAAAAATGAGGGTGTGACAGTGCCGCCTCAACTTGTACAAAAAGCCGGATATAACGTCATCAAAGGTATTAATCGAAAAAATGAAAAATAAGTCCGGGGATATCATTCCCAGGAACTCTCGTGTAAAATTTCATAAAGATCGGTCCAGTAGTTTAGTCTGAATCGCTCTACACACACACACGCACACACACGCACAGACACACACAGACACACAGACACACGCACACACACACACACACACACACACACACACACACACACACACACACACACACCACAACACACACATACACCACGACCCTCGTCTCGATTCCCCCTCTATGGACATTCTGTGAGTTCGACAGCTTGACTAAATGTTGTATTTTCGCCTTACGCGACTTGTTTTTTGCTGTATTTTTCTCTTTTTCTTTATTTTGTCTTATATGTCTGTAATGAACATTTTAAAATAAAGAGGAAAAACACTACCCACGATCCTCTCAACGAAACAGTACATTAAAAACCTGCGCACGCGCACACACACACAAACACAACTTTTCGAGAAAACATTGGCTGCATTTTTTTTTTTACTGGTGAGCGTACCCTAAGAAGAAATCCAACATGTGTTGTCCATATGATTTGCCCGTTCGGTTTTCTTTTGTTCTCATACGCGAGATGTCTCAAGAGGACCCATTTTGGCAAAGTTTAGAGGAGGGGGGGAGCATGTCCGTAATTTTATTATCCAAGTGGACAAGCGATCGACAAAAGCCCGACAAAAGACTGCCAAGTGCCGTAAATGAGTCAGGTAAGATCAAGGTGCGATTTTTGACTTGTACTTCATACCAGTTTTCCTCGCCTCTTCTCTCCTCAACAAAGGTCTAGCAACAAAGTTTGGGGGTGTAATCTCATAAGGAGTGGCATAATATCACATGCGAATATGAGGGAACGAGACAGAAGAATGAATAAAACAGCCGCTATTACGCTATCTGTGTTGTGGCTGGAAGAAAAAAGAAAAAGAAAGAATACCGTCCACCTAACACGAAGAAGAATGGGAAAAAATCTTAAATAAAGGGAGAGGTACAAAGGTTGCGATTCATCTCGGCTAGATATTATTCACAATTTTTGTAAACATAGTAAGCCTATACTCGCATCAGACACATATTTTACATGTATCAGCATCCTACATTTTGTCCGTGTCTGCCTTCTGGCCGGGTTTGCGATTTCTACATATTATATTCATGTGTTCTTCTCCCTGACAGTGCGGGCTCAACTTTTACAAACGGGACAATATGACATCAAATAACGCTATCAAATATCGGAGAACAGCCACACAAGCGAATGCTCTCAAGAATATGTAAACCAATGTTCATCAAAATCCGTCAGGTAGCACACACACACACACACACACACACACACACACACACACACACACACACACACACACACACACACACACAAACACAGTCCGAGTGTGTCATTACTTGAATGGGGTGTGCACGTTAAAGATCCCACGATTGACAAAAGGGTCTTTTCTGGCAAAATTGTATTGGCATAGATAAAAATGTCCACCAAAATACCCGTGTGACTTGGAATAATAGGCCGTGAAAAGTAGGATGTGCGCCGAAATGGCTGCGATCTGCTGGCCGATGTGAATGCGTGATGTATTTTGTAAACAAATTCCATCTCACACGGCATAGATAAAAATCCCTGCGCCTTGAATATGTGCGCGATATAAATTGCACAAAGTAAAAATACAAAAATAAATAAATAAATCCCTGCGCTTAGAACTGTACCCACGGAATACGCGCGATATAAGCCTCATATTGATTGATTGATTGAATCAGTGAATGTGAAAAGACTATGGGTAGTCATCTAAGACAGGTTAAAATCAGTCTAACGAATGACTACACAAACCTGCATGTGTCAGGTTTTAATTTTTGTTTGTTTGTTCTTTCTTTATTTTGTTTTGTTATTTCGTACGTTCGTTGATAAAATGCCGTCCCAACCTGCCGCCCACACACACACACACACACACACACACACACACACACACACACACACACACACACACACACACACACACACACATTATAATCCCCCCTCCCGAATCCCCTCCCCCATTCTCCACCCGATAGCTCCTCTTTGTCTCACTCTCTCCTCCTTACAAATAACACACATTATAATCCCCCCTCCCCGAATCACCTCCCCATTCTCCACCCGATAGCTCCTCTTTGTCTCGCTCTCTCCCCCGGTGTGACGTTTTCATCTTTCGCCGTGTTGATATTTCGCTTCTCGGCCTCGTTGATCTAGTATAAACTCTACACTGAACAAAAAAACACCCTTCGATAGTACTGATGAGCGACCTTGTGTACCTAACATTCATGGGGCCAAATTTGTCCAACCAATTTGTTTTAATTAACTTAGAAATTTGATTCATCCTAAAATGTTTCCTTCTTACTCAAGGGACGTAATTAACCACTCAGTACACGTTTTCGAAGAATTCGATTTTGGGGTTGAAATCTATTAAATTTTACCACCAATTTTCTTCACATGCAAGAAACTGACATGCTTTTCGTCCTTAAATAATTTCACTTCTTAATTTTACCAGGAAACAACATTTCAGTCTTGAGTATATGTCGAGGGGGAAATATGTACACAGACGAAAGATGAAATCGTGACACCGGCAGGGTATCTCGGCTGCCTACTTGAGTGAGTAACAGAACAGGTCGACAAAAGACAGTCAAGTATGTAATGAGCCAATGTGTCAAGTTCTGAATTCTTCTCATACCACTGTCCGCTGGGCAGATTCACTTGAACTTGAAGCAGCTTGTCTGGATACATCGTCCTCCCTCAAGATCGTAAAATGCCCAATTAAGTACTTGAGATAACAATGGCCGCCCCCGCTTTCATCTCATGCACTGAGCTAGTCTGATTAAACAGCTTTCTAAAGGTTGCGTCCGTCTATGTGAAACGTGTTTTTCCTTTGTGTTCCACTGCTTGTGACCCATTGTTTCGCTATACTGACTCAAAAGTTGAGTCTAAAAGAATGTGTATCCCTTGAACTGAACTAGGGCTGACATTGTGACTATTGGAAAGACCCGCCATCTTTGGCCGGTCCGTTTCCAATCATGGTCTCGACAATCACGTAATCTGTGCATATGTACATGGAGTACAATAAGTGATAACGTCTCATGTGGAACAACTGAAAACAACTTACCTTCGAGTTGATTACGATGAATATTTTAGTCCTGAAAGTGTTCATCAAAGTTGAAAACCAAATTTGGGATACACAAAGTCGACCGTGGCCATCACCGGAGAACACTGTCGGTTAGTAACGCGTCTTTTTTTGGGAGGGAAAGTTTCGCACTCGCAAATCCATTTAACTCAGCAAATTCCTTGAAACAATATGCATTTATGTTATACTCTTTTCGTCTTACACAATTAGTGAACCTCTATGTTTGACCGAACATTAATTGAATAGAATATTACGAAACTAAAAATGCAGGTGAAAAAAACCGAAATGATTGACAAAGTTTCGACGTTGTCTCTCTCTGTCTCTCTCTGACTCTCTCTGTCTCCCTCTCTCCCCTCTGTCTCCCTCTCTGTCTCTCTCTCTCTCTATCTCTCTGTCTCTGTCTCTGTCTCTGTCTGTCTCTCTGTCTGTCTGTCTGTCTGTCTGTCTGTCTGTCTCTGTCTCTCTCTCTCTTTCTCTCTCTCTCTCTCTCTCTCTCTCTCTCTCTCTCTCTCTCTCTCTCTCTCTCTCTCTCTCTCTCTCTCTCTCCCCCGACCCCCAGCCCCAATTTTTGGAAGGTTAGAAACTAGAGGACGTACATTTCTGTACAGTCACCATAAAATCTTCATCATGAATGCAAAAATGTTAACAAAATCGGCAAACCATAAAAGAACATGAAAAAAGGAAAGAGGTGCATTTAAAGGCTGTTGCATGGGCACTGGCTCTCAAAATCCGTTCAGCAGAATGAGTTCGCATGTAACTGAAACTATTCTTAAAAGTTACTTGGTGATTTTAAAAGCTTGATAACACAAGTCCTATGATTTTAGACATGCTACAATGCCTTTAATCGAAGAAAGTTTGCGTTCTTGGCTGAGTCAATGCAGCTGGCTCGAAAATTACCTCCCTTGGACGCGTGACGTCTATAGCGGAATCGGCCGGGTGGAACGGCGCTCTCTTATGCCGTGCAATGGGCGCAATCGGGTAGTCTAGTCATGTCCTCAAGAATACTTCAAAGGTAGGTCAAGAGAAACTAAGGACGGGGTGCGAGGGTGACTTCTCCCAGGTTATAACATTTCAAACAATAAATAACGGAGTTCATAACATGTATTCTGCTCCCTTCCTGCTTTTTCAGGTGTAATTCCCACTTGAACCCTGTTTTAGTTCAAATTATTGGCAGATATATTGTCACGCGCCGAGGGACACAAACACACTCACACACACACACACACACACGCACGCACGCACGCACGCACGCACACACACACACACACACACATACACACACAGCACGCACGCACGCACGCACGCACGCACGCACGCACGCACGCACACACACACACACACATACACACACAGCCACCCACAAACACACATACACAAACTGATGTGACACACACACACATACACAAACTGATGTCACACACACACACACACACACACACACACACACACACACACACACTAACACGTACGTACACACACACACACTAACACGTACGTGTAATCACACACACACACACACACACACACACACACACACACACACACACACACACACACACACACACACACACACACACACACACACACACACGTATAGACAATCACAGAGATTAGGTTCATGTATTCTGCCCCCCTCTCGCCAATTTACAAAATACAACAAGAGGTTTGATGAGCACAGTAGATCAACTTTAAACGTACACAATTATATTTTTAGCATTACTTTTCAATTCTCGTTGATGCATTAATGATGCCAGAAAATGTAACCGGACGCATTTGGAACGCCAAATTAAGCAATCAAATACATTGCGCGGTACATCGGCGCTTAATTTCATAACGTCTGACTGAGTCATTTGTTATTCGGTGATAGTTTCGCACATATCTATCTCCTGTATTTGAAAATCTGTTCACCTTACGTAATTTTCAAAGGCTTTATATATATATATATATATATATATATATATATATATATATACATTTCTTTGATAAACGATACGAAACCGTGCAGGTGAAAAATTGGTAATGACTGACGTAGGATTTACGTTGTGGATTTCACGTTGAGGGCACGTTGGCGATCAATCAAACCCCAACGTTGTGTGTTTACATTGAAACTACGTTGTAGGAACGTTTGTTGTATCAAACTAACTTTTGTTTTTAAATCACGTGAATTTCACGTGAAAATCACGTGAGTATACCAACGTTGTTCGAACACCAGAAAATCACAATAATACAACGTCGATTTTACGTTGCTTTTTAAGGTGGAATCCACGTGAAATTTACGTTATGTACCAACGTGTAAAAAACAAAAAAACACAACTGTAACGCAACGTTGCTTTCACGTTGTGTTTTTTGGTTGGATCCACGTAAATTTCACGTAATCTTCGCAACATTTGTAAGACACCAAAATGCAACGTGAAATTCACGTAAAATTTACGTTGTATTACAACGTCGAAAGAACACCAAAATCTCACAATGACACAACGTTGGTTTTACGTTGCGTTTTTTGGTTGGCTCAACGTAAATTTCACGTAAAGTTCGCAACGTTGCTAATGACACGAAAAATTCACATTTTCGCAACGTCGTATTCACGTTGTGTGTTTGCTGGGATGTATCTGAAAAATGATGTTTTGGCAAAATTCTGGGCGACCCTAAAATACAATTTATTTACCAAAGAACATACATTTTACCATTAACAGTGATTATTTGATTATCATATTGTTATAGCAAGCGCCTATGGCGTCAACTGAAGTGCAGGTGCACTCACACGACAGCTAAAATTGACATCGCAGGTCTCTCTGTGGTGTGGTAAACCATGTCACGGAAGCCACTTGTGAGCCTCTCAACATAATTTATGTGATTTTCAAGCCATTGTATTCGCTCCAACGAAAGTCGGTATCTATGTCAGTATGTGCAGCAAAAATTTGGTAACAGACATTTAGAAAGGTGAGGATTCCGATAAGCAGAAGAACTAGGCAACAATTTTGACTGGAGGTCCCCTTTAACTGCATGGGTACGAAACTTTGTATGTAAGCTCTCTGTGTAAAATCACTAATAAATCAACCAATTTACATTAATGAGTCACAGTTGCAATAGGAGTAACCACACAAAGCACTTGACACTGGTTGACACTGAAACAGTCTGACTGATGACAGAAAATATCTCTTTTATCCCCCCCCCCCCCCCCTATATATTGTCAAACTGCAGACTCAAACACAGAATGAAACCGAGAAAGCAAAACATGTTTAGACAAGAAGAGCAAACGCTCGATCGAGTCACTTTCGCAGTTCTGAATATTATATGAGGCATCAGATGGACAGGAAGAAATTGCTATTCACAACACAATGAGTCACGTTCACATAAAATTTGAGCCCGGTCACTTTTATAGTTTCCGAGAAAAGCCCAACGTTAAGTTGTGTGTTGCCGAACAGAAAAGGCTAGTTATCTCCCTTGTTTTTCTGATAACGTTCGTAAAAGGCTACAGATGTAAATACTTTGATGTAAAGAATAATCCTACAAAGTTTCAATCACATCCGATGAACTTTGTCAAAGATATAAAATGTCTAATTTTTCCTTTGACGCTGACCTGTGACCTTGAAAAAGGTCAAAGGTCAACGAAACCATCGTTAAAGTGTAGAGGTCATTGGAGGTCACGACTAAACAAAATATGAGCCCGATCGCTTTGATAGTTTCCGAGAAAAGTCCAACGTTAAGGTGGTGTCTACGGACGGCCGGCCGGACAGACTAACACTGACCGATTACATAGAGTCACTTTTTCTCAAGTGACTCAAAAAATCCATCTCACACGGCATAAATAAATCCCTGCGCCTTGAATATGTGCGCGATATAAATTGCATAAAATTAAAATAAAAAAAATAAAAAATCCCTGCGCTTAGAACTATACCCATGGAATACGCGCGATATAAGCCTCATATTGAGAGGACACGTCAGCACTATTACAGAAGCTGTCTTGACGGCTAAAACAAGTGCACAGTTCTGTAGTTAGGTAAGCAAAGGAATGTGTGTACAAATGCACACAGAGGGACAACTATAAAGACAGAAGACAGTCACAAAGGCAAATGGAGAGAGAGAGGGAGAGAAATAGTGGCTCTAGACTATCATCATCACCACTACAGTGGACCCCGACACCCCCCCCCCCCCTTTTAAGACCCCCGATTTAAGACTTCCTCCTTTTTCAGACTTTCTTTGCATGACCTCAGTACATTTACCTCCATTTTAAGACTCCCTCCTTTTTCAGACTTTCTTTGCATGACCTCAGTACATTTACCTCCATTTTAAGACTCCCTCCTTTTCAAGATCAGATTTTCTCGCAATTTTGGAGGTCTTAAAAGGGGGGTTCCACTGTACTCTCATACCTCCTCCCCAACAAGATTCAAACCCCTTACCTCGTGGCTCTTGCCCTGCCTGATGCAGACGGCTGTGACGCCTGGCTACGATCTTGCAGCGTAGCTTCCACACGCGTGTAAGTCGTGCGGGTTATCATGGGGTGACCTTCGAGCGTCTGGCCAAAGACGACCTGCTGGGAGGTCATTTTAGGATCCTTGAGCTGTGTGCTGTTGGACTGAGGGTGAGTGTCCCTGTCTCGGGCGCTCTGTCTGTCGGGGCGTCCTGGGGCTGGAACAAAAGGTGGTGGAAATATTCATTTCCATTTTCATTACTTTATTGTCCCATCACTGGGAAATTCAGGTCAGTTCCTCCCAGTGGAAAGCTAGCAGCAACAGAGTCGCGCTACCCAGGTGTGTGCATGTTTAGGTGTAATCAGCCACCTGCACTTGTGGCAGAATGAGCGAGGTCTTTTACGTGCCACAGTGGTGACACGGGGGTGGAACATGGACACCGTCTCTGAGTCTGCACATAAAGTTGACCTGTGTCCGCCCCAGCCCGGATTCCAACCTGCGACCCTAGGATCACAAGTCCAGTGCTCTACCAAATGAGCTACCGGGCCCCCAAATTCCACATGTGAACATTTACTGACTGGAACGCCAGACAATTTAGCTTTTCTTATCTCGTTCCTTTTTTTTTTTTTTTTTTGCAATACAAAAAACTGAAGATTGGTGATTTCTTCAAAATATTCTGGGACATATTCACACGAAGCAGATCAGGGAAACTGGCTAACTTCTGACAAAAGTCTCTGGGAGAAGAAAAAAGACTCCGGACATGACTGTCTCCTGCATTCCCCCAAAAGTGGCGTATGACTGCCTGAATGGCAGGGTAAAAACGATCATGCACTTTTACGTGCATGATCATAAGTGAACGTGGGATTTTCAGCCAATGAACGAAGAAGAAGTCCCTGCTTGTGTGTGTGTCACAATGATGACAAGCATGTCACAACTGAAACCGATGATTCAACTTGTTTTGAACTTGATGTGATTTTGTGACTGGCGTACCTTTGACATATCGTTGGTTCCTGGAGAAGACATTGAGCACACTGTAGGGGTCAGAGTGAGGGTTCTCCCAGCGAAGGGTGGGGCCGGGGGCAGGAGCCCTGTACTGCACACCGCTGAAGGCTCCAGTCTCTGGCGCCGGTGTGGTGCCGTTACGCCCTGCCTGTAACGCAGCATCGTAACAACATTGATACAGTGGAACCACCCCTTTTAAGACACCCCCAATTCAAGACTCCCTCCTTTTTAAGACCTTGTTTTTTCAGACTTTCTGTTCATAACCTCTGTAAAATTACCCCCATTTTAAGACTCCCTCCTTTTTAAGACCTGATTTTCTCAAATTTTTAGAGGGGGTTTTCACTGTACTCTTTTGGTACTGTCTTTTGGAATGAGCTGAACAAAAATTTCGAAACAGAACAATTTGTCAAAGCTCTAATAACAAGCTGTATGTAACAGGACAATCGGAGTGAGATTATGTTGATTGGTACTTTTTATACCAGTAACATTTGTTGGTTGGTCAATTATGATATCAGCAGGATTTGATTAATAATAAACTGCTGTGTATGCTGCAACATCACAAAAGAACATGAACATGCCTTAAAATAAACAACAGACTGGACATTTTTTTCAACTAACATATTTTAGTCTCTGCTAATGCCCTGCGGATATAATGCATGACACAATACTGTGATACTGCACAATGTAATGCGCAGAGGAGCAAAAACTACCTACAGTATAATCAGGTGGCTCAGGCATTTGAAAGGTACGATACAGTATATTAATAAAATATAATCAAAACCAGCGCAGCGTCTGTTTTCATGTGGTTTTCATGGTTCAATAGTACCAGTGTTGGTGTAAGTCTGAGTCTGTCACAGTTATAACATTTTTCTTTCAGACATTTTTCAAATTCCGTCCAAAAAACCTGGACATGTTCACATTGCCACAAATAATGATAAACTGTATCTTGTTCTAATTCACAAAAATTGCATACATTGTTGGGGGCACCACCCTCTCTTTCTGTCTGTAGGCATGCCTGCCTTTCTCCCCTTCCCCCCTCCCCCCCCCCCCCCACCAACTTCCCCCATTTCTCTCTTCACTTCTTCCTTACATAATCAAGTCGACTGCACCAGCTCCGGAACAAAGTTGCGCTAACAATGCCCCTCTCTAGGACCCTACTTTTCTTTCACCCCCACCCCTCCCTTCACTCTCACCTGATTGAGTCCAGCAACAGTCAGTGCACCGGCTCTGGGCAAAGTGGCGCCAACGCTGTCTCTCTGTGACTGCGACACGGTTCGGGCCCCCGCCGTAGCAGCAGGGGTTTTGTCGCTACTGGCTGGCCGAATGGTCACGTTCTGAGCACCTGGCAAGTTGGAAGTGAACACATTGTAGTTGTCACGAGAGCCTGCGATCCGATCGTAGCGCGGGACAAACTCCACCTCGGGGCTGGAGTCACCTGCATCCTCTATGTGGGTGTCTGGAACAAGAAACAGATGGTTACTGAGAGTGGAAAAATAGCACAATTCAAATGACAAAATCTCACTGCTAATACATCTAATAATAATAATAATACAGTGGAACCCCTCACAACGACCCCTCTCTCTAAGGACTACCCCGCCACAACGACCTTTTTTTTTTAACCGATGTGTTTCCTTATATAGTTGTCACCAGTGTAGCGACCACCCCGCTATAACCAGTTATAACCGTCTTGCGTAAGCAAAGGCACTAATTAACCGCTGAGAGGTGTGATGGTTGGGTGGGCTGAGTAAACATCACAAACCAATCATCGAGAAAACAAACTCACGTGACCAACACACACCGTTCAATTCAGTCAGAATAGACAGTCTTTGGACAGAAGAGCAGTGGAGATCGACATGGCGTCTACAAAGAAAAGAAAATATTTAACTCGCGAAAATCGAGTGAATGTTGTGAACAGACACAAAAAGGGAGAAACTGCCATCGCGATTGCAAAAAGTCTTGATGTTGGAAAATCGCAAATTCAAAGAATTATCCAACTCCAAGAAAACATTCTGAAAAAGGTAGGGAAGTGGTGACAAGGCAGTGAACGCACTCACCATGCACTGACATCATACGAAAGCAGCCACACAAACACAGCACAGAGGCAGAGGCAGGTGTGCAGATGCTTTGTGAGAATAAGCGTTGAAAACCAGTTTGAATAAAAAAAAACAGCAGATAGAGCCGCATGTCATAATCATTCTTCTTGTCTGGCTTTATTGACTGCATGCCGATCTTGTGGCAGTGACTTTTCACTCTTCTGTCGGACTGTACACAAACCGCTCTCACTCTCCCTCACTGACTACCCTAAGCCCTGACAACTGATCCTTGGAAATTGTTTGGAAGAGTAATAATAATAATAATGGACATTTATTAATCGCCGTTTCTCACAAGAGCTCACGGCGATTTACATATTAATTTCTGCCGTGTGAGATGGAATTTTTTACACAATATATCACGCATTCACATCGGTCAGCAAACCTCAAGCCTATTAGGGCGAGCATTCACCTTTCACGGCCTTTATTCCAAGTACACCTCTCTATTTCTCTCCAATGCTCTTCCTGCTGACTTCAGTGACACCAGACACCCCACTGAGTTTAGCCAGCTACCCCCCCCCCCCCCCCTCTCTCTCTCTCTCTCTCTCTCCCCCAGCCATGTACTGTTTGGTGCTGTGGCCAGAGAGGTGTCACCGGCTAATTGAGGCCAGCTGCACTGTTCACTCAGAGCAAAACTAGTTGACTGTGTCTAACTTTTGACAAAGCAACACAACTGAAGGGTTCACAGATTAGGTAACCGACTCACTGGTCAAGGCTGCAGGGAAACAAGAGTATCTTGTCAATGAAAAAGGTTACACACAGATACGCGATGCTGAGAACGGTGGCCGATTTTTCACTCTCTTTCTCGGAGGGCCTTCATCATTGCAGGGACTGCTGTAAAGAAATGCTTGCTCAGAAACTAACTCTTTTTTGCATTAAAACATGCACCAGAACTGGTGGACACCATCGACAATGTCAAACATGAAATCGAAGCAGTTTGCTTGAGGAAACGGTCGTCAGCAACTCAAACTTCTCTGTTTTCTTTTTTTAAGAAAATCTGTTCGGACACGACCCGATGTTGATTTCAGTCAGTTTCGCTTCTGACAGTCACACTCACAGTATAACTATATAAGTTTTATTTACGTTTTTATTTCTTCTTCGTTTCCTTAAAAAGTAACAACAAGCTGTTTAACGTTCTGTTGTTGTTAATAAATATATATAGATCTATATTAAAATCTCGAAGTCCATACATGATGTCACAGAAAAACCAGCCACAAAGTGCAAAAGTTCGAAACGACGGAAGAGCTCGCGATCTCGCAGCGAGTTTCAATTTCTCCACTCAAAAGCTGACACCTCAGACGAGTCTGTTATCCGAAATACCAAGCACATGTTTCGATGTAGAATTACTAAATGATACTATTTGTCAACAAAATATATGCACTAGTGTCAGAAAAATGGTTTAATATGTTCAAAAGTTTCGAGTCGAGTTCCCGATTTCTGGAAACACGTGCGCATGCAAGTTCGCTACTCAGTACTTGCTGTAACTTCAAGTAAATCTTTGTAACCCTATGTTATGTTATTACCATTCTTCCCAGCAAAGCACACAATTGACAACAAGTCAAATAGTAGTACAAGAAAGAAATAATACTTGATAAATAAGTTAGATAAAGAACAAATCAAAGAAAGCAAAAATGACTTACCGCATACATCTGAATGAGTTGGACGCCATTTTCCCGGTTGCAGGGTCAAAGCAAAATCAAGCCGTATATCTTCGAAATTTTTAATCTTGCACCGAATGAGGACTCAAACAGATTTGTTTTGGATTAGTTCTTTAGATTGTAGGTTAAGAAGCTTAACCCTGATTTTTTTTTAAATATAACTCAATTGTTTTTGAGATTTGGAATAAAAAGGTGTGGGGTCCATAAATTCCCTTTTTTACATAATGTACATATTGACTACAAACTTCAATTTAAATTAAATCTCAAACGGCAGATATTTTTAATCCTAGTAAAGGGAGACAGTACACTTTATGATGTCTTGCTTATAGTAACGCAAAGCATTACCTCCCTTCTCCCTTCTCCCGCTTTCAAATTCGTATTTACCTTAGGTCCCCCGATCTCCGGTGGCCGTATGCTCAAAATGTTATAAAAAGGGGGGGTCCGGGCTCCCGATGGGGGACTTATACCCCCTGTAAGTATACTATATATATATATATATATATATATATATATATATATATATATATATATATATATCCCATGACCTCCCTTCTTTGTCTCTGTAAATGTACTCTAGGTATATTTCTTGTATTTCCATTGTTCTCTTGTTACATCTATAATGTAACAATTGCACTCTTATAACACATACAAGCTGGGAACAGACGGAAAATTCCGAACAAAAGTAAATGACGTCAAAGTCTCTTTCGCTTTGCGTGTAACTTTGTCATGACGTATTTTTGTGACGCCAGTATACGCGACAATTTGTTCGCTTCCGGTGTCATTTTAGACTGAAAAGCAACTCAAAAAAAGGAGCTAAGCCTGTGTCTTGAAACAGCTGAAACACTCTTTTGGATTGCCGTTTCAATGTTAACCAAAAAGTTAAAGAAAAAAAACAAGGTTCAGTTGCGAACTGACAGCGGATTGAGCATTTATTCCTGTTGATGAAGGTACGATTGAAGCTTTATTCTCTCCGTCAACCAACAAGACTAGATTTGTAGCAAACGAAAAACAAAGTGTGCGTTTTTCCTGTCTTGTGAAGGCGATTATGTCGTTATAAGTTATCTGTACGTTGTGAAGACATTTCAAAACAAAATTTAGCTTTGATGCGTCACGGGATATAAGCTTATACGTTTTCATCCATGGAATTGTTTTTTTCGTCTCGGCAGGGTGAATGAATTCATGATGTATTTTCCGGAACTGGACAAAACTGGCCTTTCCAAGACTGAAACAAAATATAGTTCTACAACTTCTAGGCTTGGGTTGATTGCCCATGGTGAATTTCCAATGATTTGTTTCCACATCCCATGACAAATTCTCTTTACTTTGGTCATGCCATATATATACGTTACAGCTCCGTCCATCCATGGTATCGCCTGATATTTTGTCGAGACGTCAATGAATATGATGACGTCACTCGATGCTCTGCCGAGAGTGACGTCATTATATTCTTTCACCCCGTCGAGGACAGCGAATAGAAGGAAACAG